>NC_136526.1:61623822-61818822 GCF_053919585.1 Euprymna scolopes
TTCACAATATAGTTTATCATGCCGAGAAATCTTCACAGATATCTAATAGCTTCTGGTGCTGGCATGTCAGTCATGGCTGTGACTTTTTCTGGGTCGACCATTATACTCTCCTTGGTGATATGATGCCCCGTGAAAACGATAGCATCTCGGCCTATTTCAAACATTTTGTGTTTTAGCTTAATCCCTATTATCTGGCATTTTTGGAGAAGGCTATGAAGTCGTCTCTCGTGTTTTTCTGTTTAGTTTCATAAACCACCTGGTCGTAATGAATGATGATGATTCCTTTCATGTCCTGGAATTGCTCTATCAGCTTCCTTTGAAATATTTCCGCTGCCCAGTTTAGACCAAAGGATAGTTGAAGCCAACGGTATCGGCTGAAATATGTTTGGGATGTGATCAAATTGCTGGAGGCGTTGTCAAGTTCAACGTGCCAAGATCCTAACGATAGGTTTATCTTGATGAATATCTTTGCATCCTTCATGTATTGGAGGGTATCCTCGAGGATAGGCATGGTGTAGTTTTCTCGCATGAGTGCTTTGTTGAGTTTATGAGGGTCCAGGCATATTCTTAAGGCTCCATTCTTATTTCTTATGAGGACTATTTGGCAAACCCATGGAGTAGGTTTCTGCACTGGCTCAATGACTCCCAGTTTTGTCAATCTGTCCACTTTCAATTCTAGTCGTACCGCCACAGGTGTCCTCCTGTTGGGCATTTTTTTTAACATGACAAACGCCACTGAATATGAGAACTTTGTCATTTACGGCCTTTGATGTTAAGAGCAATTACCCTAGAAAGGAAGTCTTCATCGAGATTCACTAATCCTATGGGATATAACCGTAAGCACATTTGCTGTAGATCTAGCAGAATGGAAACCATCTTGCATTTTATTTTTGATGAGGTGGTTGACTACTTCTCTATTAAAAACAGTAACTTACTCATGACGCACAAGAGACTTATTGGTCTGTACCGAGAGGGAGATGGCCGATCACTTGAATTCTTAAATACAGGACATACTGATGAGATTTTCCAGGGACTTGGGTAGCAATTCTCTTTAAGACAACGATTAAACAGTTTTGTAAGTATGGGAGTTAGTTCTGATTGAAGCTTTTTCAGCACTATAAATGGAATGCCCTCAAGGCCATTTTCTGTACTGGAATTCAGGTTTTATTAGCTTAACATTATCATGCACAGATATTTGTATGTCGCATAGTGTGTTTTCTGATACCTGAGGAAATACGGAAGGGGGCTTTGTTCACATAAAGCAGAATTAACTGCAAAGTTCTTGACAAAAAGTTTGGCTTTGTCTGATGCTGACGAGGTTATCTCATGTCCATTGATGATAGTTGGGATATTTGGGATCCTGTTTGCTGCTTACCAAAACTGGTAGGAACGAAACCGCTACTCAGCCACTTTGGATTTGACTCTATCGTGTTCTTCATTACTCTTTTACAGGCAATCCTAAAAGTGAATTTAGTCTCAGTACAGCTGTTACATTGGAAGCAACGGAAAAAGTGATATCTGGGCGCAATGACAGCAACACATTCTAGAAAGAACCACGACTGGTTCTTAGGTTTTAGTTGGAATGATTCCGAGGATATTAGAGGTTCAATAATTACAATTAAAAATTCCGTCAGGTATGATACTATAGAGGACACATCCTTTTTAAACATGGAACGCAGAGGAAGATCTGATATAAATGTACAGAAACTATACTAGTCAGCCATTGCATATCGATATATATTGTATGATGGAGCGGTATGTCTGAGGACTTATTACATTCTGTTTTTATCTTAACTGATAAAACAGAGTGGTGGAAGATCTCAGTGGTGACAGAACGGAAGATTTCTCTAGGTTTTTAGTGAAGTCGTGTCAACAGTGCATAGTTGAACTCTTTGAAAAACAAGTTCCCGCTGAATACCAGTCTTTCAGTGTAGGCCAGCCATGTCAGTGGACAGGTTAGTGACAGTAGTCGTGACTTATGGAGAAAGAAGTGGCTTACCGTTAAAGCGGCTGCGCATTTGTGCCTGCAGAGAACAAATTGAGAATCAAGATGGCGCCCACAGGCTTTTATGTGGAAAAAAAGTCTGGGGAAATCTCGGAGAATCTCGTACCCTGGTTCCATAAATAACGAGGAAATGAAAGCGGGGGGACAGACGATTTTTAGTCACTAAAGCGAACGGATGTGTGTAAAACAAGAGGTAGAAGAAAAGAGTGTGGTGACTGAAACAAACAACGACTCGGTTGAAAGTAGAGTTGTAACGAACACCAGCTATTCCGGCATAACGTCAGGATTTGACCCCAAGCTAATTCCCCTCTTTGATGGTAGTAGCACTGATCACTCAGTGCAGGAATGGGTGGAAAAAGCGGAATTAATATGTCAGCTCAGTGGGGTGAAGCACATGGAATGCATGGTCCCAATGCGCCTCACAGGGGGAGCATATGCAGTATACCAGCAGTTGGCTGATGAGAAGAAAACAGATTTCGCCTGCATCAAGCGCGCCCTTTTTACAGCATTTGCATTAGATCCAGTTACTGCATGGAAGGAATTCATGGCCCGAAAATTACATCCTGGGGAAACGGTGGATGTGTATCTGGTTGAACTAAAAAAGCTATCGGTCCTTTTTGGAGGGATGTCAGACAAAGGCTTGGTGTGCACCTTTGTTACAGGCTTACCTAAGAGTGTGGAAGATCTGCTCCGTGCCTCATCCCAAGTGGACGAGATGGACATATCGGAAGTATTGGCGCGGACACGAGCAATACTAAAGAAAAGCCCTAACACTATAGACCAAGCGGCAGCTGTACAACCATCACAGGTTGGATTGCAGGACCTGGGCGCAGCTACAACCTGCTATAAGTGTAAAGGACCCAACCATTTGGCCCGTAATTCTCTTTCGTCACGTCAACCAACTTGGAAACTTGATGGGCCGCAGTGCTACAAGTGCAAAAAATGCAGACACCTGGCCCGCACCTGTCCGGGAAATGGGCAAGGGGAAGAAGCTACAGCACCAGTTTTCTCCCCAGATCGTCATTGAGCAGGGCACTACCCACCGTAAGCATACACGTTAATGGAAGCGAGCGCCTCGCGCTTATGGACACTGAGTGCACCCAGACTCTCGTGAGCAAGATATGCTGTGCCACTTAGAAAGCAGAGAGAATTCCGGTACTAACTGTAGGTGGAGATTGACTAGCCTCTTGTGGGGTGAGAATTATCCGCACAAGCATCAACGATGGGCATGCAGTAGCCGTGCGAGCCCTGGTTGTGGAGGGAGAGCTTCTCAGGTACGACGTACTCCTGGGTATGGACTTGCTTACACAACTGGGTGGAATTACTGTGGACAGAACCGATGTGAGGAACACGTTTGTGCTGCCATAACTCTCGACGAGCCTGACTTTTGTGCAGAGTATGATAGAAACACCAATGCATGGACGGCGTCTTGGAAGTGGTCAAACGATCAGCCACCAGTATCCTTGCGGAACCGGTTATCAGAATATGCCCCATCCATGTGGCTAAGAGAACAGTATGAAGAAGAAGTGCAAACGTTGATCGACAATAGCTGGCTTCTTCCATACCCAGACGATGAGCTTGGCCCCCCGCGAGGGCTGATTCCCTTGATGGCCGTCATACAAGAGACCAAACAAAAGGTCCGCCCGTCCTAGACTACCGTGAGCTCAATGAGCATGTCGACCCATATACGGCAAGGGCTGATGTGTGTGCACTCAAATTAAGGGAGTGGCGACAGCAGGGATCGAACGTGGCAACTCTGGACCTACGCAGGGCCTATCTGCAAATATGCATTGAGAGGAAATTGTGGCCATTTCAGACTGTGGAAATTAGAGGAACCCGATATTGTCCAACCAGGCTAGGGTTCGGTCTAAATGTGGCACCAGGCATTATGACAGCAATCATACATGATATCCGGCTGCAAGATGAGGCAGTGCAACAGGCAACATCCTCATACATCGATGATATATTCGTCAATGAGAGCCTCATGTCAGCGCAATCGGTTAGAATGCACTTTGAGAGCTTTGGACTGACATGTAAGAAACCAGAGTATCTGTGCGATGGAGCAAAAGTTCTCAGCCTGCATGTGCGCAATAGCAAGGAGGGACTTTGCTGGAGAAGAGGAAGTCACGTCCCCAAAATCCCATCAAACATCACTCGACGAACAGTGTTTTCACTTTGTGGAAAGATGGTAGGCCATTTCCCTGTGTGCGGTTTGCTCAGGGTGGCCGTGGCGGCCATAAAAAGACGTGCAACAGCCATGTCGTCGGGATGGGACGATGCAGTACACGATGTTACCCTAAGGAGCATGCTGACAGAGACTGTGTTTAGGGTGACCAGTGATGACCCCGTTCAGGGAAAGTGGTGCGTCAGCGGGAATGAGTTCACGGTCTGGGTGGATGCTAGTTCACTGGCCCTTGGAGTTGCCCTTGCAGTTAATGATTACATTATTGAAGATGCCAGTTGGCTTCGGCCAGAGAATGATTCGAGGCACATAAACCTGGCCGAACTTTATGCCACATTGAAGGGCGTTCACTTGGCGCTTCAATGGCAAGCCAAGGTTCTACATATCATGACTGACTCGGCACGCACTCATTGGTGGATAAACAATGCATTAAGTGGAAGAGCACGGCTGACGACACGAGCATTGAGTGAGATGTTAATTCGAAGACGGCTTGCCACCTTGGTCGACACCATCACAGAGTACAACCTGACCATGGACGTAGTGTTGATCAGGTCTGCGCTCAACAGAGCAGATGCTCTGACAAGAGTCCCTCAACGATGGCTTCTGGCTGGTGCTTGGAGAGATTCTGATAATCTGAAAAACACATGTGCAGCAGTTGTGTGTAATGTGGATGCAGCGTGCATCGTGGACATTCATCGACAGTGTGGACATCCTTGCATCAAGCGGATGTAATCAGAGTTTTTTTCTGTCTGTTTCGATTTACTCAAAACCGCACACACCTCGTCTTCTCATGTATCGTTCTCTTCTTCCTCTTCTACTTCTTGCTCTTTTTCTTCTTTTTTCTTCTCAGTCGTCAGAAGCGTCGTCTTTGTCTTGACTACGTTTTTCCTTCTCCCTTCTTGCTCATAGTGACCCGTTTTTATGCTAAGCTGAACTCTCATGTGTGCGAGAGAACACGAGATTTTGCGTGATTACTTGGCAATATTAACTGGCCGCCGCCATCTTGCCATTTTTCTTTGGACGTGCCCGCTTTGCAGAGTGCTCACCTCGAGCGTTTGTCAGGTAAGCCCGTCTGTTCGCAATTTATTACACACTCCCCCCTGATCTCATTATCACAGAAAGAGCAGAGAGGCGGTGGCCTTTTTCTTCGAGTGCTTCTTCGGAGAGGGGGATTCGGGGCTTCATCATCGTCTGCGCTGTCTTCCGTGACACAAAGGTCGGCGAACCTAAAGCTGAGCATCGCAGTATCACTGTCCGGGTCTTTATCATCAGCAGGAGGGTCAGTACTTTGAAGGCTACCACTCTCAGTGTCGCTGTGCGTTGAAGCCGTCATGAACCAGAATGATGGGTCGCTGGTCACGGATTCAATTTCACTATCTTTGTCAAGCGGCAGCTGCGTTTGGAATACTGATCTTAAGTCTTTAATATGACGAGGTACTCCATCAACTCGCACCGCCTGCAGGCTGATCACTTCAGTGACATGACCGGTTCCGTAGCGAGTCGTGCACTGGCCTCGGGGTTTTTTAACCCAGATGACATCTCCTTCTTTTATGTTCTTTTGTGGTGGCTCCGGTTCGGGTAGTGAGCTGCTCTTCAAACCTCTCACCCTGACACGGTATGTATGTAGCGCGTTGGCTGGCGCGGTGGAGGGTGAAACATCGTCCTTAGGGGTTACGTTGTACCAATAGACTGCTTCAGGTACCGTACACCCCTTCCGCGCTGCAATTGTCTTAACAGTTCTGTGATTGCGCTCAATAATCCCGTTTCCACTGGGAACATGGGCACACCAAAAACGCAGATGGACACCCCAGCCATCTGCAAACTGTTTAAACGGCTGACTAACAAAAGCGGGACAATTGTCGATGAGTATCTCAGAAGGAGGGCCACGCTCGAGGAACACACCTTCCAACTCATGGATAATGGTAGCCGCGTCCTGCCGGCGAAGGGGCCACCACAATGAAAACCTAGATGGTCCACAGTCGATAAGCGTCAAAAAATGCCTCCCATTGTAATGCGTTATGTCCATCGCAATCCTATCCCAATTACGCTTTACACTGAGTATTCCCTTCTTCCACCGGACAGGTGCTGGGTCGATCGATCGGCAGGTGTTGCAGCTTCCCACAACAGATTTCACAGCCCTCCGAGACACAGAGGGGTCAACCAATCTGGCGAAGTAAAGCGTTCGGTTTACACCAGGGTGCCCGCTTTGGCAATGGACATCATTAATATGCTCCGGGCTGAGTCTATGTTCCACTGCAGTGCAATTTACAGGTGTTGACTCGTTCACTTCTTTTGGCAGGTCTAGCCAACGGCGTGGCACTCTGGTCAGACGATCCGCCTGATTCAAACAGGACTGCACCAGTGTCACATCTATGACCAAGTCGTATTCCTTAGTGGTTTCGGTTAGGGTAGCAAGCCGTCTCCGGATCAACATTTCGGCTGACGCCTTCGTTGTCAGACGTGCTTTTCCGTTCAAGGCATTGGTAATCCACCGATGCACACACGTGGAATCCGTGATGATGTGAAGGATTCTAGCCTGCCACTGAAGCGCTAGACTGACTCCTTTCAGTGTAGCATCGAGTTCAGCTAGGTTTATATGCTTGGCGTCATTCTCCGGCCGAAGCCAGCAGGCATCTTCTATTATCCTTCCGTCGACCGCCAGAGCAACGCCAAGGGCAAGTGAGCTGGCGTCTACCCAAACTGTAAATTCACTCCCATCGACGCACCAGCTCCCCCGTACAGGGTCATCATTGGTCACTCTGGCCACAACTTCCACCAGCATGCTTCGCAGGGCAGGATCATGCACCTCATCGTCCCATCCAGTTGACATAGAAGTTGCCCGTCGCTTTATGGCCGCTACAGCCACTCGGAGCCACCCACGCACAGGGAAGTGACCCACCAATTTTCCGCAAATGGAAAACGTGCTCCGACGTGTGATGGTAGATGGGATTTCCAGGATTTCACCACTCCTTCCCCATTGAAGGCCATCTGCACTTCCGCTCACCTGCAGTCCTAGCACTTTCGCCCCATCCTGTAGCTGCTCCGGCTCCTTGCACGACAATCCGAAGTGCTCGAAGTGTTCTTTGACCGCCTGGGCAGACAGGAGGCTCTCATTGACAAAAACGTCGTCTATATACGACGATGTCGCATGTTGCACCGCTTCATCTTGACGCCTGATCGCCTGCATGATTGTTGTCATGATGTTAGGGGCTACATTTAGGCCGCATCCTAGCCTGGTCAAGCAATAGCGAGTTCCTTTGATCACCACCGTCTGGAACGGCCACAGCGATTTCTCAACACGTATTTGCAAGTACGCTCTTCGCAAGTCCAGTATGGCTGCTTCCGCACCCTGCCGCCGCCACTCCCGTAGTTTATGAGCACAGACATCAGCCCCCGCAGTGTGTGGGTCAACGTATTCATTAAGTTCCCGGTAATCAAGAACAGGTCGAACTTTCTGCTTGTTCTCTTGTCTGACAGCCATCAGGGGAATTAGCCCCCGCGGGGGCCCGAGCTCATCCTCTGGGTATGGAACTAACCAGCCATTATCCAGCCACACTTGAAGTTCTGCCTCGTACTGCCCCCTAAGCCACGCAGGAGGGGGATACTCTGTAAGTCGATTCCGCAATGACACTGGTGGCTGGTCGCCTGCCCATTTCCAGGACGCTGTCCAAGTGTTTGTGCCCTTATCGTATTCTGCGGGAGTGATTGCTGCACACATTTGTTTGTTTGGTTGAGAGAAGCTCACATCACCGGCGCCGTTCACAGTAATTCCGCCTAGCTGTGTGATAGCGTCCATTCCAAGGAGAAGGTCATATCCGAGCAGCTCCCCATCGACCACTAACACCGTCACAGCAACCGGAGAGCCATTGCCAATGCTGATATGGACAACGCTGACCCCACAACACACCAATGAGCCTTGGCCGACAGTAAGTACAGGGATCCTTCGTTTCTTCCATGTGGCGCAATATTCCTTTCGAAGAAGGGTTTGGGTACAGCCGGTGTCAACCAGCGCTGAACGTTCACATCCATCAACTTGAACTGTTACTGCAGGCAGCGCTTTGTTCAATGCCGCATTGGGGAGGGTGCTAGCGCTGCGGCGTCCTCCCCTTTCCCGTTTCCCGGACAATTCCACGCTATGTGGCCTGGCTTATTGCAGTGGTGACACCGTATTACTTGTCGTGCTCCATAATTAGGGGTGTGCCTTGTACCGCTTTTGCAGTCTCTGGAAAAGTGGTTGGGGCCACCACAGGTATAGCATCGTAGACCCTTCGTTGGCGAGTCCAGAGTGTCAACAGCTGCGGAGACTAGTTCTCGATCGTCTTTCAAGATGTTTCGTGCTCTCGCCAATAACTCCTCCAATCCAATCTCAGTGAGTCTTGACGATGCTCGCAGCAGTCGACTTGCCTCATCCGGAAGTCCCGACAAAAAGGCACATGCCAATATGCGATCACTTGCACCGCCGAAGGGAGTGGCAAGCTTTTTCAAGTCGGCCATGTAGACATCCACTGTCTCCCCCGACCCAAGTCGGCGTTCGGAAAACTGCCTCCAGGCGACAAAAGGGTCTGTACCAAATGCCCCGTATAGCGCTTGTGTAATCTGCTCCATGGTCGGATCCTCCCCTAGCTGCTGGTACACGGCATAAGCCCCTTTAGTGAGTCTCAATGGGATAACCATAGCTGGGTCTTTAATCTTGCACAACCGGCAAATGCGCTCAGCCTTTTCCAGCCATTCGACCACCGAGGGACCAGTGGGGGAGCCATCGAATTCCGGAATTAATCTGATGTCAAATTTCTCCATACCAAAGCCGAGATAGCTTGTAATCAGAGTTTTTTTTTTCTGTCTGTTTCGATTTACTCAAAACCGCACACACCTTGTCTTCTCATGTATCGTTCTCTTCTTCCTCTTCTACTTCTTGCTCTTTTTCTTCTTTTTTCTTCTCAGTCGTCAGAAGCGTCGTCTTTGTCTTGACTACATTTTTCCTTCTCCCTTCTTGCTCACAGTGACCCGTTTTTATGCTAAGCTGAACTCTCATGTGTGCGAGAGAACACGAGATTTTGCGTGATTACTTGGCAATATTAATCGGCCGCCGCCATCTTGCCATTTTTCTTTGGACGTTCCCGCTTTGCAGAGTGCACACCTCGAGCGTTTGTCAGGTAAGCCCGTCTGTTCGCAATTTATTACACAGCGGACACTGTACTTTGTCAAGATGATTGATCCAGGAGTAGAAAAAAAATCTAGAGAGTGGTGGAAAGTTGCAAGGCCTGCCAGTCCATCGACCCAGCTCCAGCACGATGGAAGAAAGGGGAGTTGGGAGTGAGTGGTAAGTGGCAGAGAGTGGGCATGGACATCACACAATGCGGTGACAACCACTTCTTTACCCTCATCGATTGTGGGCCTACAAGTTTCGCGGTCTGGAGACTCCTCGGGCGCCAGGACTCTTGCAACATTATTCACCAGCTGTCATTCGTGTTTTGTGAAAGAGGTGCGCCCGATTAAGTGCTTACGAACAACGACCCAGCCTTTTGCAGCCATCAGATGAGGCAGTTCTTACAAGAATGGGGTGTGCGGCTGCGGCTTATATGTGCTTATGTGCCTTCTGGCAATAGTATAGCTGAGAGAAGCCATCGCAGCATCAAAACAATTGCAGCCAGGAAGCAGTGCACAATCGCAGAAGCTGTGTACTGGTATAATCTCATGCCAAAGGATGGCGTCTCTCCAGGAACGGCGCCTGCAAACGCAATCTATCAGTATCGTGTCCGAGAAAAAGGAATCTACCCCGATACAACTGTGGCCACTGAGATAGAACGGAATCGATATGCCAAAGGGGATGCTGTCTGGATGAAGCCGCCAGGAAACCGATGTACTGACAAGTATAAACGAGGCACAGTGACCGATGTGGTGCAGGTTGATGGTGTACCCCGTCAGGTTAGGGACCTACGGCCGGCGACACATGTACCACCTCCAGTGGACGATGAGAGTGACTCTGACTCTGAGACGAGTGGGCCATCGCTTTGGTTTGCACCATCTCTATTATGCAGTGACTCTGATATCAGTAGCCTCCATGGAGATGAAGCCTTCCCTGACCATCAGGCGGTGGATGAGAGTGCACGCGAAGACGAGAGCAGCACTGTCCCCTTCGTAGAAGCACCCGACGGCAGTAATCGCCACCCCCCTGCCGTCTCTGTGATCATGAGATCAGGGTGGAGTGTGGAGAAAGAAGTGGCTTACCATTAAAGCGGCTGCGCGTTTGTGCCTGCAGAGCACAAATTGAGAATCAAGATGGCGCCCGCATGCTTTTATGTGGAAAAAAGTCTCGTGGAATCTCGGGGAATCTAGGAGAATCTTGTACCCTGGTTCCATAAATAACGAGGAAAGGAAAGCGGGAGGACAGACGATTTTTAGTCACTAAAGCGAACGGACGTGTGTAAAAGAAGAGGTAGAAGAAAAGAGTGTGGTGAACGAAACAAACAACGACTCAGTTGAAAGTAGAATTGTAACGAACACATTAGGATGCTAATTTTTTCATCTCATAATTTAGGACGCAAATTATGCTGTAAGTTTATGTGGTTAAATACAATGACTCCACAACTCAATCTTCACTTTTCAATCCTGCAGTCCAATGCACTTCTGACAGCAATTGCTTCTGCCAAACAAAAAAGACACCCTCTCTCCCAAATACAGGCTTTTTATAGGACAAAACCGTCCAAAGTTATTTGCATACTCTTCCCATGATCTCTAGTCTATAAATAGACGCAGTGGCCATTCTCTTCTTCTTCTTTCACTCTCTGAAGCGGGCGTTGCCAGTGGTAAAAGGTTTGCACGATTTTTTTTTTTTTACTACACGCCCCCATGATCATTAAAGATCATTCACATCTCATAATCCCGTGTCCAGATCGGCGCATTGTGTTCTCTTTGCAGTCTCTGCATCGGCACCGGTTCATCTTCATCACTCCCTGGCTCAGTACCACCATCCTCATCACCTAAATGGACCACACGCCTTAAATCTAAAACATGTCGTGGCATTCCATTGACACTTAAGTTGTTTGGAGATTGCACTCCTGTTATCACTCCTCTTCCCCACTGCGTTGTGCATCGGGCATTAGGCGGTTTTACCCAAACTTCTTCTCCTATTTGGATTCTGGCTGGTCCTTGATCATTAATTTCCGGTGACATGTCTCTAGGATGTCTCCATTCGTAATTAAAGATTGCTCTATGTGGCACTGTGTCATCTCTTTGCCCGACCTTAGGGGACATGTTGTACCAAAATGTGGCCTCTTCAGGCGATATTCTTCCTCTCTCAGCTATTGCCGTCACGGTCCGATGATGTCGCTCCACAATGCCATTTCCTCCAGGTCTGTAGGCTGCCCTGTAATAACTTTTAATCTTCCATTTTTTTAGCATCGTCTGAAAGATTTCTGAGCGAAAAACAGTGCCGTTGTCCATTATCACCTCCCTTACTAGACCTCGTTCAAGCATCACCTTTTCTAATTCAGTTGCAACTGCAGATGCGGCTTCCACTCGCAGTTCCTTCCATATCGCCAGTCTACTTGGCCCACAATCAATTATTGATAAGTACGCTCCCCCTTGGTAGTGTGCTATGTCAATAGTTAGTCTCGTCCAGTTCGTTAAAACTCCAATTTCCCCAGGATTATGTATATTTGGGGCAGGATCGATCGATTGACACCGAACACAGTTCTTTACTATCATCTGAATTTCTTCCCGTTTTACATTCGGATCCACTTGCCTCACCAAATATAATGTTCTCTCCACTCCCATGTGATGCATGTCATGCAACTCTTTAATTTCTTCAATTCCAAGACAGCATATCGGCGCCTCCTCTTTCTCAATTAACCACTGTTTTTTTTATCCGTGTTAGCGCATCTGCCTTGTTTCTTTCAGAAGGCACAAACACTGCTTTTATCTGCAGTTTCAATTCAGACATCAACTCTCTAAGCATCCCTAATCTCCGCTTTATTATCACTTCTCCAGTACCCTTTGTTCGTATTCTGCCACTTTCCTCCACAGTAGAGTTCACCCAACTGAGTACAGTGACTGAATCAGTTCTTATTTCAATATTTGTCAGTCTCCATTTGATAGCCAAATTGACACCCTTTAGAACAGCATCTAATTCAGCGATGTTAATGTGATTAAAGTCATCACTTTTCCTCAGCCAAGCTGCATCTTCCGCCACCACACCGCCAATCTCGACAACCACGCCAGTTGCAACATTGCTTGCATCACACCACACGACTCCTGTGCTCACTTCAGGTATGTGCCAAGCGCCATTAACAGGGTCTTCTTTTTTCACCTCAGCTAGAACCTCCTGCATCACTTTCATGGTTCTGCAATCAACTTTTTCTTCCCAATCCACTCCATTTGCTCTTCTTTTCACATAACTGCATGCTAATCGCAGCCATCCAGCAATTGGATAGTGCCCCAATAATTTACCACAGATCGAAAATAGCTCCCGCCTACTAATTTCTCCTCCCATCTCTGGGATCTCGTTGCCTCTCCTGAACATTAGTGCACCCATCTTATTTTTCATAAGCTTAAGGCCCAGTGCCGCTCCTCCGTCCAGGGATTCCGGAGATTTTGCTGCTAACCCAAACCCCTTCAAATGTTCCACAACTTCCTGTGTCGATATTTTCGTTACGTCTACCATTATATCATCAATGTATGAATCAGTGGCCTCTTTCGTCCTACTTCCTTTCTTTAATACTGTTTTTAAAATGGCTGCCATAATCTTTGGTGCGACATTAAGTCCGAATCCTAATCGTGTTAGGCAATAGGTTTTTCCTTTATAACAGACCAGCTGGTACTGCCATAGTTCCTTTGCCACATGTAGTTGCAGGTAGGCAGACTTAAGGTCCACTATTGCGGTCCCTCCTACCAACTGTCTCCACTTTCTTATCTTTTCATCACATACATCTATTATGTCGCTCCCTGTATGACACGCCACAAAACGGTTCAACTCACGAAAGTCGAACACTGGCCTAACTTTCCCTTTTGTGGCCTGAAATACTGCCATCAATGGCAACACGCCTTTTCTTTCTCCTTTCCATGGTAACAGAATACCATCCGATATCCATCTTTCCACCTCTTTCTCGAATTCTAATTTCTTATCGCCTTCCAGAGAGTTTTTATAATATTGGACTTTGTTCTGCAATACTGGAGGCTCTCCCTTCCATGTCCATCTTACTGTCCATTTATCTCCATCGAAGTTTGCTTCAAAGTCTTTATCCTCGATTTTGCAAACATTCAGCTGATGGGCAGCCACGGCACATTGTATATCTCCAAACTTCACTTTGGCTTTCTTTATAGTTACACCTCCCAGCTCATTAATCACGTCCATTCCAATTATGACGTCGATCCCATCAACGATGTGATTCATCAAGATTGCCCTCACCTTTACGTGCATTCCACAGACTTTTATCTCCACTTGTCTGGCTCCTTTACATTCTATATTCCTCCCATCAACTGCTTTCACTGTACCGCTCCTTCCATATCCCTTCAAAAGTTTGGAATTGATTAAAGTAGTGGTGCACCCAGTATCGACTAGTGCAGTCATTACAGAATCATTCACCTCTACTTCTATTATAGGAAGAGGCCAGTATCGCGCCTTCATTTCATTGCTAGGGTAGCTCGCGGCGTAGAAGCTCCCCCTTGCCCGTTTCCCTGAATCTGAGGACAATATCTCGCAATGTGGCCAAATTTTCCACAATTGTAGCATGTTGCCCTGATCCTAGGGATCTCTGTGCAATCTTTTTTTAGGTGCGGTCCTTGACATCTAAAGCACTGAAGGCTTGATTCTTTTTTTCCCTTATTAGTCTCATTAGTTTGCGCACTTGCGGCCAATGTCCGAGTTTCTACAACTCTTCTGCTGACTAAAAGCCGTGCAGTCGGTATCAGTTTGCTGACATCCATTCTCTCTATGTTCGGTAGCTGCTGTAATGCCACAGATACATCGTCTGGGAATCCAGTTATGAATGCCAGTTTGGCTGTATGTTCCAGCCCTCTTCCCAGATATCCCGCCAGTCCAGCCAATCTTTTGATTTTATTAGCATAAACATCCACCGATTCTCCTGTCCACTTGAATCGTTGCAGTTTTTCGTATGCCTCAAAAGGCCCCTCAGTGAAGGCGGTCACGAGTCTCATCTCTATCAGTTCTGCATCTTCTTGTTCTGTATTATTCATCTCAAGATAGAGAGCGAGTGCATCTCCCTGCAAAAAAAAGTGGAATAAAACTGGCAAGGTCTGGCACATGTTGAAGCTTAGCCACCAGTTTTACTTTCTTTATCCATCCGACTACATCACCTTCTCCACTAAAAGGTGGTATCACATCTTTTCCCAATTTCAACATCCCAGATTCCATGATCTGTTCTTGGCCGGAATAGCTTGTGGTTAAATACAATGACTCCACAACTCAATCTTCAATCCTGCGGTCCAATGCACTTCTGACAGCAATTGCTTCTGCCAAACAAAAAAGACACCTTCTCTCCCAAATACAGGCTTTTTATAGGACAAAACCGTCCAAAGTTATTTGCATACTCTTCCCATGATCTCTAGTCTATAAATAGACGCAGTGGCCATTCTCTTCTTCTTTCACTCTCTGAAGCGGGCGTTGCCAGTGGTAAAAGGTTTGCACGATTTTTTTTTTTTTTTTTTTTTTTTTACAGTTTACAAAAACATACTTTTGTTTTTCGTTCTTTTTTTCATTATTCAACTTGTATAGTTGTTAACAGGTGCTTCTGCAATTTAATATTTCACAAAAATTCTGGTCATATTAGGGGGCGGGCGGGAGGGATGGGTGGTATTCTGGCGGCCGCAGCGTCCACAACACCACCCGCCTCTCCACCGCCCCTAATGTAAACAGAATTTTTGCGAAATATTTAACGATTCTGCTTTAATAATTAATGTCGGCACGTTACTTACGGAAAACGGTTAATTAAGCTACAGAAGCAAAGCAAAGCACCTATTAAAAACCATACAAGGTCTATAACTGAACACCCACCTAAACAAAAAAACAAAAACAAAGAAAAACCAAATAAAACAAAAAACAAAAGTATATTTTTGTAAATCACTCGTGTAAGCTAACTGACGGAATTATTAGCGTCCTAACTTATGAAAAAAATGAACGAATAGTAAAAAAAAAAACACGCCGGTTTTCCAGGGTGCTAAAACGAATATCACAGTTAAATTTGTTTCATGATAAGCAGAAATTTTTAGGTGGTCAGAAAGTGGGTGCTCATTTTACGTTTAATTTATATAGGAAAGTGATCCCCCACTTTTTGAAAATGTAATTTCTTCATATCATGAAACCTACTTATCTGCCTCAAATTTAAATGTGATATACGTTTTCAGCACTACCGAAAACCGAGAAAAGTCGTCATTTTAAAGCTTTTTGAAGAGTTGCAAAGAAACTTGACATTGACCATAATTTTTACAAGAAAAGAATATTTTTGTAATTTAACACAACGCTACAAAAAAAAAAAAAAAAAATGAAAATGAAATTACAATAAAATGAAAAAAAAAAAATTTTCTGCGAACTTGCTTTTCCGGTCGCCATCTTAAAATGTTCACTTCCGCCCGTCAAACTCGTCTCGTTTAAATTAACTCATCTTATAATCGTTTCTTTGTTAAAAACAGATTGCCAAACAAAAAGTAAGTATTTATTAATTTAATTGCTTTTGAAGCTCTTTTTTTTATTACATTATGATTCCCTTTGTTTTACTACAGGGGCGCGTCGAAACCATTATGATTGCCTTTGATTTAATAGAGAAATGCGTCAACATTCCATGATTGCATAGAAACGAGGAATGGTACTATAGAAAAATCGGGTTTGTATTACTATACACATAGATTCGAAAAAGTTGTCAAAAAACAAATATAAAACAAGTAAATGTTATCAAAGGCAAGATAAGTTACTTTTCTACCAAACTGGATATATTTTTCGTGTTTTTATTCAATGTAACATGTTTATTCAGCTTTAAAAACATACAGTGTTTACTAGGCACCGCCAAAAATGGCCGAAAAATCGAGTTGTTGTTGTTTTTTAAAACGAAATTACATTTATTAAAATCCATGATTTCTGATTAACTTTTTTTTTTCCAGAAAGATAAAACCCTGAATTTTATCATATAGAAAACAGAATAATGTAAAACTTTTTCTACTATTTTTAATTAAATTTTAAATGTTAAAATTTCCCCAAAAGTTAACAATTGACATTTTTTGTCTTGCACAAAAAGCGTGTATAAATATTTTTTAAAAAAGGTTTTTGAAAAAATTAAGTTGTTTATTTTCAGTCTAACTAAGATTTAGGATGATTTTCTATGAAAATATGCAAAAATATTATAATATAAGTACCTGGATTTCAAATAATTCCACTTATTCATATAGGAAACCAGTTACTTCGCGTTCATCTAGAGTCCACATCGATAATATTTACGTTTGTGTTTAATAAAAAGCAAACTATGGAAGACCAAACAGACTAAAAAAAACTTATTTTTCAGTGACGAAAATTTCAATGTATTATTAACGCTGAGGCTGGCCAGTACCAGATGGGTGACCATTTTGATGAGTTTGGTTTTTAATGTGTATGTGTGTGTGTGGGGGGGGGTCAGGCTCTCCCAAATGGGGGGTGGGGGTGGAATTCAAAGCAGATTAAAAATTAAACTATAAGCAACCCTGATGCTAGCCAGTACCAGATGGGTGACCATTTTGATGAGTTTGCTTTTTAATGTGTACACGTGTGGGGGGCTGTGGCTCCCCAAAATGGGGGGGGGGATTTAAAACAGAATAAAAACTACACTACATAAGCAACCCTGAGGCTGGCCAGTACCAGATGGGTGACCACTTTGATGTTTGGTTTTTAATGTGTATGTGTGGGGGTTAGGCTGCCAAAAATGGGGGGTGGGGGTAAAGCAGAATAAAAATTAAAATTGACCCAGTCTAAGAAAGATTTCTCCTTCATTGAACAAGGAAGAACTGTAAGGTTTTTTGACTACATAAGCAACCCGAGGCTGGCCAGTACCAGATGGGTGACCACTTTGATGTTTGGTTTTTAATGTGTATGTGTGTGTGGGGGGGGGGTCAGGCTCCCCCAAATGGAGGGGGGGGAATTCAAAGCAGAATAAAAATTAAACTAAACTACATAAGCAACTCTGAGGCTGGCCAGTACCAGATGGGTGACCATTTTGTATGAGTTTGCTTTTTAATGTGTACGCGTGTGGGGGTCTCAGGCTCCCCAAAATGAGGGGGGGGTTAAAACAGAATAAAAACTAAACTACATAAGCAACCCTGAGGCTGGCCAGTACCAGATGGGTGACCATTTTGATGAGTTTGCTTTTTAATGTGTGTGTGTGTGTGGGGGGGGGTCTGACTCCCCAAAATGGGGTGGGGGCAATTTAAAGCAGAATAAAAAATTAAAATTGACCCAGTCTAGAAAGATTTCTCCTTCATTGCACAGGGAAGAAGTAGGTTTTGTTGCCTACATAACCTGCGAAGTTAAGCATCTAAAACCATTTATCCATAAATAAAATATAAATTTGTTCTTTCCACAATTTTTATCGCATAATTTAATAGAAACACTTTCATTAAAATATGCTGGCCCTAAAAAGGGTCGTTTTTGGTAACACTCTGAGGGGATGCAAGCTCGTGGGATGTCACTTAACCATCATCAACGGAAATCCATGTCTTCACAGAGAAAATCTACTGCCAGTTCAACCACAGGTATCACTTCTTGATCACCAACATCATAGTCATCTGGTTTATAGTAAAAAATAATATAATGGTTACTGTTGATTTCCTTTATTTCACCATGAAATTTTTCAACTGCACCATTTATTTCCCAGTAATGTGAAATACTTCGGGATTGAGGTATTCCTAGAAGAATCCCCCGTAATGACATTAGTCGGTCAGTTGATATATGTGGAAGTGCCTGCTGCAGTGTGTCACTTGAATAGTTCTGTTAAAAAAAAAGAAAAAGAAAAAGTTATTAAATGAAATAAATAATGCGAAAAAATAGAAAAAATTCCAAATTTATGCTAAAGAATTAAAAGAAAAAATACTTACAGACTGAATCCTAATAAGATTCTCCAGGCGTCTTCTATATTGGGCTTCATTTGATGATTTTTTTCTTTCCTGCTCTAGCAAGGATTTCTGTTGATGTGGCATCACGTTTTTTTATGGAATCGGCATAATCATTTCTGCCATGGGGAATCGCCAGGTTCAATACTTGCCGAAATAACATTTGTTTTTCTGCATCACTAATGAGCTTCAGTACACCATTTCGTTTAGACTACCAAATAAATTGGAAAGTTTTTAAAATAAAATACATCCAAATTTTTCATAAAAAATTTCATAAGAGTATGACAAATATTATTTAATCCATTGTTAAAGGATACATACATACCTTAATCAAATTAGAAATGGTGTCTACTGAAGCATTTGGCGCCAACTCTTTATGTTTGCAGAATTCACCAATGATGCTCTCGGCGAACATTGTATGTTCCCTGGCAGATGACATGACCTCATCCAAATTACCAGCTACTG
The DNA here is from genome assembly GCF_053919585.1 of Euprymna scolopes. NCBI lineage: Eukaryota > Metazoa > Mollusca > Cephalopoda > Sepiida > Sepiolidae > Euprymna > Euprymna scolopes. The sequence goes on from NC_136526.1 coordinate 61,642,560, forward strand.
TGTGGAAAGATTTCTTGTATTGCTTTTCTATGGAGCTTAGTATTTCATGCAGACAAGCATTGAATCTAAGCAAAAAATCTTCCGTTGCATCTCCAGGAGCCATCAAAACGCTTTTTGTAATTTTATTTGTAAAGTCCAGAGGGTTACCAAAGAAATCTTTCTTGTATTGAAAAATTTGCCGGGGCTCTTGGATGCATTGCCTTATGTTATCTAACACTTTTGCTATGATCCTCATAGAATTGTGAGCATTGTGGTCAGTTATTTCCTTTGTGTAAAAAGCATGCATCCAAGGTCCGGTCAATAGTTTTCCGATGGCTCCCAACACTTGAAACTCCACAGCAGCTAATCTACCTCCAAAACCATCTTGCAGCTTCTTCTGGAGATCATTTGGTTTTTTAAAATTTCTTAAAAAAATTCTGATTTTCTGAAAGTGAGTATAGTATATACCACCCAGGTGGAAAATTATATTCAGTCGATTTCCACGGATACGAGGAATATCACTTCTTTTGATACCGTGGTGTTTCCAAAAATTACCAAAATCCATGATATCCCCCTTCCGTGGGCTAAATCTTAATTGATTTAGACTCAACATAAGTTTCCAGGCTAGGCACTCACTCCCAGGAATAATATGATGTTCCTCATATGTTTCTTTTCTGTATAGCACCTTTTTACTTGACCTTGATGCTGCTTCCAGGGGGTGTAAATTGCAATTTAATTCAATTAGATCTTTACCCCATTCCTCCTCTAATAAGTCTACTGTTGCATGGTTAACTGGAGCCCTGTCTGTTAAAGTGCATTGAATTTTACTGACTAGACATTTGAAACAGTCATCAAACGTTTGACCTGTAACTTGGCAATAAATTTCCACCAAATGTTTGAGGCTGTTACAAATGTGTTTTCTATAATCTGGTGCAGTTCCGCCAGCTAAATGTTCCAACGACACAAGATAGGATGTAGTAGGTGTAGACAGAACCACGCAATTGACGTGTATCCCATCTTGTGTAGTGGCGTCAAATATTAATGTGACTGTTTCTACCTGAAGAACTGCATGGCAGGTTATATAGTCAGCAAAATATCCAAGTTCCGATCCCATTCGCCTAATTGTTGTATTACTGAAATTTTGCACTTCATAATTATGAACTCTTGCCAAATTGTTCAATATAGGGAGGACACGCCCTATTGAACAACCTGACAACAAAACCGAATAAAACATTTTCCTTCATTCGACATCACTTTCTTTTTGCTCTTTTTCTCTTTTTTTATTTTCTAATTGTGTGATTCTTCTATTTAACACTTTTATTTTTTAAAAATTTCCAATTTCAATCGTTTCTTTATATGAGCAAACTGATCCAAGCTTTTGGTTTGGCTACTTTTAGAGGAAAATATTCTAGCAGAAGAGGAGGTGGAGGCAGCAGGTCTTTCATCAATTCTTGAAACAGGTGTATTATATGCAACTGTAGCACCCTTATATTTTATTTTCCTATAAAGTGCATGCACTTCTTTAATTTTGTTACTTTTTATTGGCTTGTAATTAGACTTTTTATTAGTAGAATTAATCCATTCTCGAATTTTTTGTAAATTTCCATAATTATGTTTCAATTTATAAAAAACATGGCCAAGTAAAACAGGGCTACCACTGGGAACAGTTGCAAAGGTTTCGATATTCGAATCTGAAAAAAATAATATAATAAGATTATCAACCAAAAAATTTGAAAATTTCTGGCAAGTATGGAAAATAGTCATTTTATTTTAATTTTTATGAAAACTAGTTAATCCAACAAACTAAGGGAAAACTGAAAAACATGGCTATTTTGTGTGTTTTAAGAAGTTTTAAAAACTCTTTTGATACTTGTGCAGTTTGCCACCACGAGAAATACGAACTTACAAAGAAAAAATATAAAACTGTTTTTTCATTAAATTGTTAGGCGAAGGTGAAGAATAGTTAACCTCCACCCTCCCCATGTTAAATAATTTATTATTTCAGCATGGTTCGTATACTTGTGGTAGAAACACTGCACAAGTAACATTCTTTTTTTTTTTTTATTTACTGAAAAAATTTCATTTAATAATTACAATACACGTGCTTGTTCACTATCCTACCGACACTAGAACGGACATTTTTTACTTGTTGCTGTAAATTAATCTCAGGAAAAATTTGGTTAACCGCCTTAGGGTTTGTATTATTCGAAGAAGTTGTCAAAAAACAAATATATAATAAATAAATGTTATCCAAGGCAAGATAAGTTACTTTTCTACCTAACTGGATATATTTTTCGTGTTTTTATTCAATGTAACATGTTTATTCAGCTCGAAAACCATACACTGTTTACCGACGCATTGGAAAATTCAAGATGGCGTCTGACTCTCTCTTTAACACGGTAAGTTTGTGAAAAGGTGTTATAAATAAAAAAAACTAGAAAAAATACTGTTATAAACCCGCCGAATATATGTCAACCTATGTCACGGTCACATATATTGAGCAAGTTTTTAACAGTATTTTATCCAGTTTTTTATTTATAACACCTTTTCCCAAACTTATCGTGTTGAAGAGAGTCAGACGCCATATTGAATTTTCCAATGCATCCGGTAACACTGTATGGTTTTCGAGCTGAATGTTACATTGAATAAAAACACGAAAAATATATTCAGTTTGGTAGAAAAGTAACTTATCTTACCTTTGATCGTTTTTTGACAACTTTTTCAAATCTAATACAAACCCGTTTTCTTTTATTTTTTTTGGGGGGGGGGCTTCTTTCTGACAGGTTTTTAAAGAGATTCACGCATAATTCACAATTTTAAGTGTGATATTCAGTCATAACACACCCGAAAACCAATTTAAATCAACTTTAGAAAAACAAGTGCTGCTGCTCCGTTGGACAACATCGGCAATTTGACAAGAATTTATTCTAAGCTTCGTTTTGTGTAATTTTGACACTGCAAGTGTACGGGCCATACTAAAATAATAACTTTATTTAGAATGTCATTCTTAACATGGGGGGGTTTCAACTATTCTGCACTTTCACCTAATAATTCAATGAAGAAGGTTTAACCATTTTTTTACGGTGCGTATTTTTTGCAATATAAAAAAAGTACTGTTTCTAGTTTAAAATTAATTTTTCACTGTAAAGTTTCGTTTATGGCAGACAGACGAACAAATGTCCGCTATAGTTTCGGTAAAATAAAAATAAACACGTGTAATAATAAAAAAAATAATAAATTTTTTACTTACCATCCATAATTTTGTCTCGCAATGAAAAGAGAAACGTCTCGTTACTACGTGAGTGTTGACTGTTGACAAATTGTACTGATTCACGCTTGCACCGGTTTTGGCAGTCACGGAGATCCAATAAAATTATTTCAGCGAGTATGGTCCACCGTAGTCGAAAGGCGGCAAACGTTATCAAATGGGATCGAAAAACTGATGATATTTTTTAACACAAAGGGCACAATATTTATCGATTTTTTTTTTTGTATCGATTCTTCAAAGAATTCCCTGTTTAATAATGGTCATGCATTATTCGGCTCGCTAAAAAAAAATTATTAATTTATTTATCAAAGATTTTAAAATGGCTTTTTTCGTATAAATATTAAAAAATTTTTTTTTTTTTTTGCTTAACTTAAATTAATTATTTTACTTAACATATGCACCGAATTTCACACTCCAAAAGTCAAAAACGGGATAATTAAACACAATCTAAGTTCTGATATTCAGACGTCAAAATAAGGTATGTAAACAATTTTTTTTTTTTTGTTTTAAAATCTATAATCCTGTCCCTTACAACAACGGAATATGTTTTGTTTAGTTTCAGATGTTATTTTAAGCATATTTGTTCCCACTTCAAAACAAGGGGGGGTTTTGTAAGCAAAAAAAATTATATATACAAATATCGTTTATGAAAAATAAGTACACTGTTATAAAGTTCATTCTTCTCTTAATAATCGCTGAAAATTTCGTATTGATTGGATAATTACCTGATTTTTGGTAGATTTTTAAAAAGACGGTCCGTCAAAAAGTACTTACCTGCCCCCCCAGTTTTGGCGGTGCCTAGTGTTTACTGATGTATTGGAAAATTCAAGATGGCGTCTGATTCTCTCTTTAACACCGTAAGTTTGGGAAAAGGTGTTATAAATAAAAAAAACTATACAAAATACTATTAAAAACCCGCCGAATATATGTCAACCTATGTCACAGTAACATATATTGAGCGTGTTTTTAACAGTATTTTATCTGGGTTTTTATTTATAACACCTTTTCCCAAACTTACGGTGTTAAAGAGAGAATCAGACGCCATCTTGAATTTTCGAACACATCGGTAAACACTGTATGTTTTTCGAGCTGAATAAACATGTTACATTGAATGAAAACATGAAAAATATATCCAGTTTGGTAGAAAAGTAACTTATCTTGCTTTTGATAACATTTATTTGTTTTATATTTGTTTTTTGATAACTTTTTCGAATCTATGTGTACAGTAATACAAACCCTAGAAATCACTTTAATCGGGGGTTTTATTGTTTTTTTTTTTTTTTTAAGTTTCTCTTGTTTTTTCAAGTGCTTTGAAAATTCCTTTGATATTGAAAACATCGCAATTACCTAACATATTACGTACTCTATGCACCTCCAAAATTCACCATAGAATTACCCCCCTCCCCAAATGTAACACGATGTAACCATATGAGTTTACATTATCAATATAACTTCCGTGCCATTAAAAGAAGGGCAAAATAAACCGGTAATAATTAAAAAAAAATTTCATCGAACGAAAGTAATGAAATTGCGAGACGAAAATCGTGTTTACATAATTTACGCTTTAAAATAACGTTCCCACGTAGTAAGAATTCTGAACGTGAAAACATGCCTATGTTTAATAAATCTAGATTAAAATCAACTAATGGTCAGATTTTCGTAAAATTTTCGATACTTATCCATTTTAGAATGAAATTGCGTATAAAATGCAGTTTTCATTAAATACATAAGGGGAAATATTTTTTTAGTGCGTGCCCCCCCCCCATTTATTTTTTTTTCGAAATTTGGACAAAATATATTTAAATCCATCAATATTTCTATTTATTATGAAACATACGAGTTCAAAGAAGTAAAAAAAATTTTTTTTTTAATTTAAACACACGTATTGAACAAAAACTTACATTGAAGTTGCAATTAAAAAATTGATATAAATTTTATATTTTGTTTTTATTTTAATAACGTTGTTTTCCTCATTGATATATACTATTATCAGTTGAATTGCCACGAAAAAGAAACTTCCTCAAAATTAATTAAATTTTAAAAGATTGAAACGATTAAAATTCTATTATTTCTAAATGTTCCATTAAAACTTCCTCCAAATTAATTAAATTTTTTAAAAATTAAAACGATTAAAATTCTATTATTTCAAAATGTTCCATTAAAACTTCCTCCAAATTAATTATTTTTTTAAAAATTAAAACGATTAAAATTCTATTATTTCAAAATGTTCCATTAAAACTTCCTCCAAATTAATTAATTTTTTAAAAATTAAAACGATTAAAATTCTATTATTTCAAAATGTTCCATTGAAACTTTCTCCAAATTAATTAATTTTTAAAAGATTAAAACGATTAAAATTCTATTATTTCAAAATGTTCCATTGAAACTTTCTCCAAATTAATTAATTTTTAAAAGATTAAAACGATTAAAATTCTATTATTTCAAAATGTTCCATTAAAACATGGATTTTTCATTAATTGTGTTTAAATCTTTTTTTACTATTAAATTTTAATATAAACATGGCTCTTCAGTAAGACCTGTATTTAAAAATTCAGTTGATCGGTTATCTCCCTCTCAATACAGACCATCAGTTTCGTATGCATCAATAAGTAAGTTGATGAAATCTGTGTTATATAGAGAAGTAGTCAACCACCTCAACAAAAATAACCTCTTCGGTGACATGCAATATGGTTTACATTTTGCTCGATCTACAGCAGATGTTCTAAAAGTGTTATTTTGTAGGATTACCAAATCTCTCAACAGAGACTTCCTTTTAAGACAATTGCTCTTGACATATCAAAAGCCTTTGATAGGCTATAGCATAAAGGCCTACTTACAAAATCTCCAGCTTCAGTATAGCTGGAAATGTCTTCTCAATTATTAAATCATTTCTTTCTGAGAGGTCCATAATTTAATGGGCAGAAATCAGAAGCTACAATCCATTCTAGACCCAACTCTGTTCTTGATCTACATCAATGATCTCCCAAATCACATCCTCAGATAATTTGTAGATATTTATGTTGAGAACACTACCATCTATGGCAATATATCAAAGGCTGTATATGGTGACATGCAATATGGTTTACATTGTAAGAGTATCTTGTGTAGGAGACGGTGAGAATCGTCGTGGGCGACGAAGCGTTTCACTGAAGAACCACGGCAACACACAGCAAACCAACAAACAATGACAGCCATGGCGCGAAGGCAACTAACAAAGCTCAGCTGACTGCACGAATAGAAACGGAACCCAACGGTCACTGTACTGATCACCACGAACGTCAGAACCCGACTGCCTCGCACATCCAATGGACCGATTTTTATTACTCAAGATGGCCTAGCTAATTTGCATCCCCGCGAGATCTCGCGCGATCCTGCGAGATTCCGTCTCTAATAAAAGCAGGCAGGCGCCATCTTGAAACTCTTTCTTCCGCTGCCCCGATCACAGGATCAGCCACCACCCCACACGCCAGGCACACACGGACCCTCTTGCGCCGAGGGCTACGGTTAGTCTCACACTCCCCCCTGGTCTCCAGATCACATACGTGACACGGCGGACGTGGCCGTTTGATTCGAGCACTCCTGCGGAGGGGTATTGCCGGGACTTCCTCATCAGAGCTCTCAGAAGTGGCATCGGAAGCATCAGCATCAGCATTAGAGCTCGCAGTTGAGTCATCAGGTCCATGGGGCACAGGTTGGATCCATCGCTCATCGTCGGATGACTCGCTCCTTCCACTGCTTGCCGATTGGTCAGCGCTTAGAGCGGGCCAGACATCCCTTACGTGGCGCGGAGTATCATCGACTAGTATGGCCTGTTCACTGATGACGCCGGTGACCCGCCCCCTCCAAAAGCTGCTGGTGCACCGGCCGCCGGGTGGCTTCACCCAGACGGTGTCTCCCACTTGGTACGTCCCCTGGGGTTCTCGTTGGTCGGGTAGACACACTTCAACGTCCTTGACGCGCATGTGGTAGTGATGAATCGCATCAGCGGGCGCACTGCCGCCAGTGACGGTGTCCTTAGGCGTTGTGTTGTATCTGTAAACCGCCTCTGCGATCGTACACTTCTTCCTGGTCGCGATCCTCTTCACGGTTCGGTGGCATCGCTCCGCTATGCCGTTGCCGCTCGGCACATACGCGCATCGGTGTCGAAGGCGGATCCCCCAGTTGTCCATAAAATGCCTAAATTCCCTGCTGCAGAACGCCGTGTCGTTATCCGTGAGGATCTCCTCAGGCGGCCCCCTTTCGTAGAATATGGATTCCAATTCGTGGATGACACTGGTGGAATCCTGCCTTGCCAATTGGCGCCAAATCGCGAACCTCGTTGGCCCGCAGTCTATCAGCGTGAGGAAGTGTTGGCTGCCGTAGTGGGTTATATCCATACCCAACCGACTCCAAGTCGCGTCCACTCCCAGCTGTCCTTTCCGCCATCTGGCTGGGGCGGGGTCGATGGACTGGCACGTTTGGCACTCCCTGACCACTGCTCTTACTGCGCTTTTTGGTATTGATGGTCTAGCCAACTTCACAAAGTAGTAGGTCCGTTGCACTCCGGGGTGCCCACTGTCGTGATGTATCTTCCTGATTTCGTCCTCCTCGACGGAGGCAGCACACAGAGGCAATGGCTTAGCTTCTTTCTTCATAGCCTCATACCATCTCCGTGGTACCCGAGTGAGCTTGTCGGCGAGGTTGTAGTCTGAGGTGACGAGCACTACGTCTACGGACAGGTTGTACCCTGTCACCAGTTTTTTCACAGTCTCGAGCCTCCGTCTTATCAGCATTTTGCTGGCTGCCTTGGTGCGTGCCCTGGCCTTGCTCGTGAGTGTGTCCGACACCCAGTGGTGCACGCAAAGTGAGTCAGTGTGCACACGCAGTTTCTTCACTTCCCATTGAAGTGCCAGGTTAATGCCCTTTATTACAGCGTCGAGTTCTGCCAGGTTGATATGGGCAGCATCATTCGCCGGTCGCAGCCAGCAGGCATCCTCAACTACGGCCCCATCTTTCTCCAAAACTACACCGATCGCTAGAGAACTTGCGTCCACCCACACGCTCAGTTCGTCTCCCTGCACACACCAGTCCCCTGTGGCGGGGTCATTCTTTTTCACACTAGCGACGGTCTCCTTTAACATTCGAACCAATAGTTCGTCGGTTATCTCATCGTCCCAGCCTTTGCTGACCGCATTTGCCCTCCTTTTTATGACGCCTGTCGCTGCACGAACCCATCCGCATACTGGAAGGTGCCCCACAAGTTTCCCGCACAGGGAGAACACGGCACGTCTTGTGTAAACGTCGGGTACTGCGGTTCCACGCCTCCACTTCAGGATCCCTCGCTCCTCTTGAACGCTCAAGCCCAATACGCGGGCACCATCCTCAAGCCGCTCAGAGTCCTTGCAGTTTAGACCAAACTCGGCAAGTTTGGATCTTACGCGCGAAGAGGACACGATATCTTCGTTCACGTATATATCGTCAATATACGCCGATGTTCCCTTTCTGATCCATTCTTCTTGTGACAACACGGCATTGACGATAGCCTTCATTATCTGGGGTGCTACGTTTAGCCCAAATCCGAGTCGCGTAAGACAGTATCTCTTCCCGTAAAACATCACTGTCTGGAAAGGCCACATCGCCTCGCCGATCCGGACCTGCAAGTATGCTTTTCTCAAGTCCAGTAGGGACACATTGGACCCCTGCCGGCGCCACTCTCGCAGCTTGCTGGCACAGACGTCGGCGTCCGCTGTGAACGCATCAACGTGCGCATTCAACTCACGGTAGTCCATTACCGGCCTCACCTTTGACTTGTTAGGTTGGGCAACTGCCATCAGCGGTATCAGGCCCTTGGGGGGTCCAAGTTTGTCGTAGGGGTATGGAATCAGCCAACCGTTCTTAATCCATTCACGGAGCTCGCTTTCGTATGCAGGCCTTATCTGGTCGGGCATACGGTACTCTGCCACTTTGTTTTGTAGTTTGGCTGGTTCCTTGTCTTCTGACCACCTCCAAGTGGCAGTCCACGCCTTCTGTTGGTCGTCGAATTCCGCACTGAAGTCCGGCTGGTCGACTCTTAGTGCTGCGCACACCGGGGGCCTATCCTGAAACTCTACAACGCCAGCGCGCGTTATGCACACGCCGCCCAGGGCTTTGATGGCATCGTAGCCTAGCAACAGGTCGAAACTCAGCAGCTTTTCGCGTGTCACCAGCGCTTCGACGTTGGCCGAGTTCCCAGTTCTTGTGCAAATGTGTACCACACCCACACCGCAACACATTCGTATTTTTCCAGTGATGGTAGTTATCCTGACGTTCTTCTTTTTCCACGCCCGACAGTAGTCCGCACACACTATGGTGCGGGAGCAACCGGAATCAAGGAGGGCTGAACATAACGTGTCATTAACTCAGACCTGAATGACAGGGAGCGCCTTGTTTATTTTCTGTTCGGGGAAGAGGTCGGCACTGGCACCTTGTGCCCGTCCCCGTTTCCCGCACAGTCTCGGGCCATGTGCCCAGTCTTGTTACAGCGGTAGCAGCGAACAGCCGTCGACCGCCTTCTACAATTTCTTGCCATGTGGACCCGCCCGTTGCATCTGTAGCAGGTGACATCACCTTGCGGGCTGGGTCCCTGAGACGGTCCTTCGCCACTTGGTGGGGCCTGTGCGACGGCGACTACCGGTTCCTGCATCGTCGAGTCATCCTTCATTATTGTCCTGGCTCTGTCCACTAGGTCACTCAGCGGTAGTGAGGACATGGCAGAGGTTGCTCGCAGGAGCAGCTTTGCTCCAGCGGGGAGTCCTGACAGGAATTTGTAGGCTAGGGCCCTCTCGGGAAGACCGCCGAACAACACCGTCAGCTTCTTAAGTTCGGCGATATACACGTCCACAGTTTCGCCCAAGCGTATAGACCTCGTCTCAAACTGCTCCCATGCAGTGGCGGGGTCAGTGGCAAACGCCCTGTACAACGCCACCTTGATACTCGAGTAGTCACACTTCTCCTCAGCGCTGAGTTGCTGATATACAGCGAAGGCCCCGCCGGTCAGCCGCAGAGGAATCACGCGCTCGACATTTTTCACGCCGGACAACTGACAATGTAACTCGACCTTCTCAACCCAGCTGAGTACCGGGTCGGATCCGTCGAATTCCGGTATCAACTTTAGATCGAACCTATCCGCCATTGAAGAAAAGAAAACCAAGTTCGGAGTGGGGAGGCCGAAATAGCTTGTAAGAGTATCTTGTGTAGGAGACGGTGAGAATCGTCGTGGGCGACGAAGCGTTTCACTGAAGAACCACGGCAACACACAGCAAACCAACAAACAATGACAGCCACGGCGCGAAGGCAACTAACAAAGCTCAGCTGACTGCACGAATAGAAACGGAACCCAACGGTCACTGTACTGATCGCCACGAACGTCAGAACCCGACTGCCTCGCACCTCCAATGGACCGATTTTTATTACTCAAGATGGCCTAGCTAATTTGCATCCCCGCGAGATCTCGCGCGATCCTGCGAGATTCCGTCTCTAATAAAAGCAGGCAGGCGCCATCTTGAAACTCTTTCTTCCGCTGCCCCGATCACAGGATCAGCCACCACCCCACACGCCAGGCACACACGGACCCTCTTGCGCCGAGGGCTACGGTTAGTCTCACATACATTTTGCTCGATCTACAGATATGCTAAAAGTTATATCTCATAGGATTACCTAATCTCTTGATGAAGGCTTCCTTTCAAGGGAAATTGCTCTTGACATATCAAAGGCCTTTGACAGTGTATGACATAAAGGTCTACTCCACAAAATTTCCAGCTAGAGTATAGCCGAAAATGCCTTGTCAATTGTTTAACCATTTTTTTTTAGAGGTTCATAAGAGTAGTGGTTATTGGGCAGAAATCAGAAGCTCACAGTATTAATGCTGGAGTCCCTCAGGGGTCCATTCGAGGCCCAACTCTATTCTTGATGTATATGCATGAGCTCTCTGCAGTCAATCAACAGGCAAAAATCACTGCTCACACAAATTCTTCCAACTGACTTTGCCGCTTCTTAAACGTCAAATGATTTCTCCTTCCTCTCCCACCCACAAGCGACCTGTTTTTATGAGGGCACGCACACATGATCCCACGAGACTTCATTCACTACAAAACGTCACGGCCGCCATGATGGACTCTTTCTTTCTTTCTCGACGCGTGCGACTCACAGGACAGACAGACACAAGGACGTTTGTACGGTAAGCCATTTTCCCCACACTCCCAAATTACATCTAAGATAATTTGTAGATATTTATGCTGACGACCCTACCATCTATGAAAACATATCAAAAGCCGTATACGACCCAAGTTCTATTTGATTCTCTCTCCTCTGATCTTGAGCCTGTGAGGCAATGGGAAAAGAGGTAGTTGGTTAATTTTAATGCATCTAAAACGAAGCTTCTATCTTTACCTCATTATCGCTCTGATTTTTGTCTTGCATCAATTGAAATGAATAGCTCTCATCTTGAGGAGGCTCCATGTTTTGACAAGCTTCTGGGCTTGATCTTTACTCTTGATCTGAGATGGAACATGCACATACATCTGTTGTCAGGGCTGCTGAAAAAATGGTGTAATCATTCTACTGCTCCAGTAAATATCTCACTGCTGATGAAATTCTCTACCTGTATAAGAGCCAAGCACATACTATGATTGATTACTGTTGCCACATCATGTCAGGAGCTGCTAGAAAGACCTTATCCTGCTTAATAGACTTTGTAGGCTTGTGGGGGATGTCCTTTTCTCTTCCCTGCAACCTTTTTCATATAGAAGATATGTTGAGAACCTGTTTCTGCTTTATCTTTATTTTCATGGCAAGTGCTCGTCTGAGCTCCAATCTATGGTCTCCACTTTTCTGACGTTCATGACTACTATTAATAATTTTCTCCACTCTTTATCTGTTCCTAAACCTAAACATAAATTCCTTAAACAAAGTTTCTTTCTTAGAACTGCACGCCTGTGGAACTCTGTTCCGTTTTCCTGCTTTCCAACTGACTACAATATGGTCCTCTTCAAGTCCAATGTGAACATTTTTCAATGAGCCATCCCCTTACGTTATCCAATTTACATAATATCCACTATTAATGATTACTATATTTTCCTATTAACTACAATACGCTCATTAACCCTTTTCCTCGAGTGGCCTCTGGTCCTTGATAATAGTTGTAACCTTTGTGTAAAAACAACAAAACATTTTAGGCATCTAGGGACGTATCAACTTAACAGAAAGATTCTGCTGCCTATTTGATATGTTGGGATATTCATGCCAGGGGGCACAAATGCTATGTGTTCATCAGAGCACTTTTTATTAAAGTAATTGTAAAACAGACACATGGATGCAACATTATGGCGATGGAGATTGGTTAATATTTTATGCAATTTATTAGATTGGAAGTTCTATTTAGGATTTTGTCTATAAAGAAAAGACTAGTGGTAGTTGCACCAGCCCCAATGAGGTAATATTTTGTCTATAAAGAAAAGACTAGTGGTAGTTGCACCAGCCCCAATGAGGTAATATTTTGTCTATAAAGAAAAGACTAGTGGTAGTTGCACCAGCCCCAATGAGGTAATATTTTGTCTATAAAGAAAAGACTAGTGGTAGTTGCACCAGCCCCAATGAGGTAATATTTTGTCTATAAAGAAAAGACTAGTGGTAGTTGCACCAGCCCCAATGAGGTAATATCACACCCTTAAGTTGCCAATCATATCTTTATAGAGATCCAAGATCCTGGTAATTACGAGTAGTTTTCTGCCATGGTAGATGAAGCCCACCTTCTTTGAAGCAATCAGTTCATTCCAATTCATGATGCCTGTTGATGCTAATAATTTGAACGAAAATCTTTCAGGTAGATGTTATTAGTCATAAGCTATCAATTTTGGAAGATGTTATAAAGAATCATTAACTCCAGAATGTTCTTTGCTTGACCTGTACTCTAACAGGTATTACTCAACCTCTAACATTAGCCTAAAACACAACGTTTTTCCTATGGAACGTTACAAAACTGATAGTAAAAATTGTTTGTACTTCTTAAGCTCCAGTTTCCCGCCATACAAATGACTAAGTTTATTGAAAACAATTTTATCCGTCCTATCAATTTGTGGTAAATGCAGTTTGTTACCAGCAAATTGCAGTATTTCTTTTTAATATTAAAGCAGAAATGGTCAACTAACTTTACTTTTCAACTTGAAGTGCCGAGGGTGGTGGGCTTTTAATTTAAAGTACATAGAAGACTGAATCCTACTTCAAAAATGGAAAAGTCTGTTTGAAACAAAAAAGAAAAAACAATGTGTTTAATAATCTGAATGTTTGATGCTGCATGGTAAAATAGCCTGGGGACTTATAATAAAAAGAATAGTGTGTATCCATTTGATAAGTCATTTTTCACTTAAGTGTCAGAACTGTGCAAGTCCTGAATGATTATACGAGCACAAGTGAAATATATCTTCTATCAAGTGTGAAAGAGATAAAGGAATTCCTATCGCATTTATTTAAACTGGAAAAAAGGTGAAGAAAAGCAACAAAAATTTTAATAACTTATTGGTACTATGTTCCATAGCAGCTTCTTCCTCCTCTTTATTCCTCTTCCATAAATTTGGCTTTTTCTTTTCTGTCCTCTAATAGCTCACTGAAAACAACTGATTCTCCTACAAAGGTGCAACTATCTTGCTCCTTTTTACAGAATGAAATGTTTCAAAAGTATTCGTCAAGTTGATAGTAAAAAAAAAATGTCACTTCGGATCAAGCAAGTTCCGGTTTCCTCACCATGCAAAAGACCAAGTTTACCAACGTCAGTTTTATTAGTCTCGTCCATTTGTGCCAAATGCAATTAGTCAACAGCAAATCACCATCTTGAAACTAGATCCAAGGAAATAATGAAGAATGTCTTGACATTCACTGGTTTCTTTGCTTAAACCTTTTATTTCACTTCCATAATTTTTAATTCTTTGAAGATGTCATCTACACAATTAATGATGATAACAACGAAGCATCTTGCTTTAGATTGTCCTAAACTTCTAACATAAACAGTTCATCGATTACTGTTTTGCCGATGTTTTCTTATAAGAAATCTGAAGAGAACTTGAACCACAAAAGCTTCTTGCAGATGTCAAATTGATTTTATTTTGTGTTAAAATTGATTTTATTTCATGTTAAATTGATTTTATTTCTAGTTAAAATTGATTCTATTTCATGTCAAATTGATTTAATTTTATGTTAAATTGATTTTATTTCTAGTTAAAATTGATTCTATTTCATGTCAAATTGATTTTATTTCATGTCAAATTGATTTTATTGCATGTTAAATTAATTTTATTTCATGTTAAATTAATTTTATTTCATGTTAAATTAATTTCATTTCATGTTAAATTGATTTTATTTCATGTTAAATTAATTTTATTGCATGTTAAATTGATTTTATTTCATGTTAAATTGATTTTATTTCATGTTAAATTAATTTTATTTCATGATAAATTTATTCCATTTCATGCTAAATTGATTTTATTCTATGTTAAATGAGATTGCAAGTAGTTTGAATTATGGACATTAAGGTATGCTGCTATTAGCAACGGTAATAGCTCCTTGAAAACAATTCTTATAATTTTTAAAGGAAACTTATCCTTTAAGTATTCTCTCAATATTTTGGATATGTGTTGATTTATTTTCTCCACATGTCTAGAATAGAACATGGAGTAACAAGTAAATGTTCATTTAAAACTCAAGTGCATCAGGAATTTCGTTTATAAAAATCTGAAAAAATAAATATCTTTGGATTCACTTGCATTAATTTCATGTTGTGTATATATATTGTCAACAACAACACTAAGAATAATTTGATTATATGGAATGTTTTTAGTAATACTGTAGTAATTAATTTGTATAAAATGTTTATACTAGGCATTTTTTGAATATATTTTTAACATAATTCCTCACATCTTATATTAAAATTATTTGATTCATTATTTTTACAGACGTAAATTTGAACTGCATGTACCTGTAGCCAAAATGTTCCAGTATATTTTTGTATATTTTAAAGAAAGCCGACTGCTTACTGTTCAAATAGTTTTTGAATACCAGTTAATTATTTTTATTTGTAATATGTTTAGTGTTCTTTATTTTTAATGATTATTTTGAATGTATGTTTATTTTATTTTTTCATTCCTAGATTTTAGTAAGACAATTAGTTTGAACACCATAACCTTTATGAATGTTCTGATCAGTTGCAACATCACTAATGTAAAATTTATTTTTTTGGTGTTAAAAATACAATAAAAAATTAAATGTTTTGAATTAAACCAAAATTATTTGATTTATTATTTTTTTAGGCCTATTCCAGAAATTCTGCACTGCCTATATCTATTGTCGAAATCCTCAATCTCAGGTTCGTGACTTTTAAAGAAAACATCCTTCTTGAGGTTCAAAGAGTTTTTCAATAGAAGGTAATTATTTCTTTTTGGTAAAAATGTTTAATTTTAATTATTTCTTAAACGATGATTCAAATTTTATTTTTTTGAATTGTAAATTTTTGTAAGGTCAATTAATTTGAACACCACAAACTATGAATGATCTCTGAAATTTAAACTGTGCATAATATTTAAAAAACATGGAGTCATGAAATTTTTGATACGATAGAGTAAAAAATATTGTTGTATTATAGCTTCCATTAATAGGGGTACATATTAACAGATGACAGAGACATATATAACGATTATGAGGGAGGCAATTCCTTTTTTTCTGTTTTTTTACATGGTGGTCACCACTTATCAAGGCCCGGAAGCCACTCAGGGATAAGGGTTATTGCAAGTACAGTACATTAGTGTGTAGATTTAATGAAGTGTTTACTTAAGGGGGCGGTTCATCAGGAATTTGTTTACATTGGACTTGAAGACATCCAGGTTGTAGTCAGGTAGGTGGGAAGCAGGCAAACGGAACAGAGTTCAACAGATGTACAGTTCTAAGAAAGAAGCTTTGTTCATGGAATCTATGTTTTGATTTAGGCATAGATAAAGAGTTGGGAAAATTTTTGACAGTGGATGCAGCTGGAAGGGTATTTTTCATAAAAGATTGGCGAGGGGGGACCAGAGATTGGTGTTCAGACGAGCACCGTCCATGGAAATAACGATAAAACAAAGATAGGCTCGCAACGTCTCTTCTGAGAGAGAGGCTACAGGGAAGAGAAAAGGGCATGCCCCACTAAGCCACAAAGTCTATTTTGTACTCTGTCAAGGCAAGATAGGCTGTTTTTAGCAGCTCTTGCCTAGATATGGCAGCAGTATTCCATCCTTGGACGTACTTGGCTTTTATATAGATAAAGAATTGCATCAGTAGTGAGATATCTTCTGGGGCGATAGAAGGATCCCACGATCTTTCCAGCGACTTTGGCAACAGACTTGATGTACGTGTTCCATTTCAGATCAGGAGTAAAGGACAAACCCAGAAGCTTGTCAAAACATGGGGTTTCTCCTAGATGAGAGCCATCCATTTCAATTGATGCCAGATGGAGATCAGAGCGTTGATGATATAAAGATAGGAGTTTGGTTTTAGATGCATTAAAGGTAATCAGCTACGTCTTCCCCCACTGAACCATGCGCTCGAGATCAGAGGAGAGAGAGTGAGAGAGAACTTTGTCATTTACAGCCTTTGATGTGTTGCCGTAGATGGTCGTGTCATCAGCATAGATGTCAATGAATGATTTAAGTATATGTTTAGGGAGATCATTTATGTAGATCAGGAAGAGAGTTGGGCCAGGATTGACCCTTGAGGGACTCCAGCATTAATACTGCAGGCCTCTGATTTTTTTCCATCGACCATTACTCTTATGAGCCTATCAGAGAGAAATGATTTAATAATTGAGAAAACATTTCCAGTTATACCGTAGCTGCAAATCTTGTGAAGTAGGCCCTTATGCCATACCTTGCGAAGACCTTTGATATGTCAAGAGCACTTGCCCTAGAAAGGAAGCCTTTATCAAGAGATTCACTAGTACTATGAGATATAACCGTTAGCACATCTGCTGTAGATCTTTCAGAACGGAAACCATATTGTGTGTCACTAAGAAGGTTATTTCTGTTGAGGTGGTTGACTATTTCTCTATTTAATATGGATTCCAGCAACTTACTCATAACACACAGGAGACTTATTGGTCTGTACTGAGAGGGAGATGACTTTTCACCTTAATTCTTAAATATAGTGCATACTTATGAGGTTTTCCAGGGAGTCGGAAAGCACTTCTCCTTAAGGCAATGCTTAAACAGTTTCATAAGTATGGGAGCAAGTTCTGGTTGGAGCTTTTTAACACTACAATTCGGATGCTGTCAGGGCCAGTTGCTTTACTGGAATCAAGGTTCTTGATCAGCTTGGCAGCCTCATGCACAGATATTTGTATGTTACCTAGCGTGTTCTGTGTTATAGGAGGAAATATGGGAAGTTGATGGCCTTTGTCGCATAGGGTAGAATTAGCTGCAAAGTTCTTTGCAAATAGTTTGGCATGTCTGATGACCTCTGGTCCATTGATAATGGTTGGGATAGAACGTACACTTCTGTTCAAGATCCTATTTGTTATTTGTCAAAAATTTTGTATTAACAGTTCTTCTAACACAGAATGATAATGAGTTTTATATCAGGCAGGTGATTGTTCTTCTTAACACATATTGAGAAGAGGAGATACATAATCTCGAATGGTTACACAATCTTCATTATAAGATGATAAACACAACTACCTTTCGTTCCTGATGAAGGATGACACAAGACAACAGTTGCACATAATGATGACTTCTTTATTCATTTGATCGCCTGGTCGATTACGTCAGGAATTCAAATTTGGATTTACATAGTCCAAATGTTCTCCCTTTGGTTCCAAGGGATCAACTGACCAACTGACTGACTCTCAACTCTCCGACTTTCAACTCTTATCTCATCTCCTGACTAACTAACTCTTAGATGTTATATTGAGAATCTCCCTTTGTCTATGAGGTCAGAAGTGTTTTTTTTTCAAGCGTAACCAATTTCATGTGCACTTTACATATGTTTGTCCAAACACACTTTTGGCGAACAAAAGAATCCTCAATATAGAAGTCTAACCTATTTTAAACAATTTAATTTAATTTGCATTGTTCATTCTTTTACTGACATATTTAATATTCAGATTTCTAAAAGAATTAACAATAGACTTAATTTCTAACTTTGCCTACAGGGTTCGATTCTAGGCTTATGCTAATCTCATTTTTACTTATCTAATATTCTTCTTATTTACATGGAAAGGGGACAGCCCTTCCCTGTAACAATATTTCTGAATTTTTGAACCAGGTATTTATACTTTATATTTATTTTCATTTTTAGAAATACTGTTCTCATTTTGAGTATTTTCACAATGTTATGAGATCTTACTTTCAACACTCTTGAACTTGGAAATGTGAACTTGGAAATTTGTACTGAATTTCATGAAACTTCCATCGTTCATTTCATAGAAAGAAATTCAGAGAAACCACAATTTTCAGTAAATGCCCCTCTTGAGATAGTTTACACTTCTGCAGGAAGACAGTTATTGTACTATAATTCCGCATCGACAGCCAATAAAATCTGTAAATCTGCAGTGTTTGTCCTATTATATAAAATCATTATTTTGTCAATATTTATTACATAATCATGAAATCGCTAATGTTTTTCAGGAAGTTTAACAATTCTTTTCCTGACATTTTGTATGTAAATAAACAAGCTCTCAATAATATTTTTGAAGCTTCTCTTTTGTAATGCAAATGCTGTTAGAATTCTTCAGATTTGTAATTGCCATTTGTGTAGTACGTGGAGAATAGTGGATGATATTTATTGAGTGTTTTGGAAGAAAATACACCTTCCTTTTAGAAATATTGTTTGGGCCGTCCTATTTAAAATTAAAAAAACATTCAATCTCAAACCCTCTTGAAGCAGATAATTGAAAAACAACCAATCTAAAAACCTCTTATTGAAGCAGATAATTGAAAACGTAACAAGTGCTCAGAAATATTGGTTTCATATGTGACACTTATATTTTGTAGACATATTACGATATTGCTTTCTTGATTTATCTCATTATAAGCTATGCCCATAATAGTCCTTATAATTTGCAAAATCACAGCTAATCCCACCCTTTATAAGTAACAAAAATGTAAATTTAATATTTACACATCTGAACGTAACGACTTTTATTCTATAAATAGATAGGCACACATGCACAAGTTATTCAGAAATAGAAATCTTCTTATGCTCTAGAAAGACGACAATATGCCAGTTGGCAAACAGACGCCGGAACATTATGGCAAATAGACGTTAAGTATTTTTAAAATTCTTCCTAAATGTTTTTCATGTTACCTGGTTTTAACTTGTTTTTCTTGTTTTATTTATGTATATGTATTTGTCTCATTTTCCTGTCTTATTCGTCACCCCCCCCCCCTTCGCAACTATTGAAACAGACATAAACAGTTTAGCAATGCTACAAAGTAAACAAGCGATAAAACAAAATGCCGGGAATTATTTTCTCTATTACAGTAGATAAAGTTAGGGCTTTATTTAAGTAATATACTTAATATATACTATTACTGCCAGCTTGCCTGTATTGAAAATGCTTGCTTCATGGCTAACCAATCAAACCATCTAATATAGTTAATTTTATTTTCAATTATATTCGAAATATAATACAGCGACATTAGCAAAGATAAAGTCACCTATGAAAACGAACCTCCTAAATTAAAACCTTGAATAATTATCGAAACTCGAATGTAAATTAATATTAAGCCGACTTTACAAATTGATAAAAGTTAATTATTGGATTTTAATTATAAGGTGAAGCTCCAATGATTCAAACTCGAGATAGATAATCACAAACTTCCACCCATTAATATGGGAGGGGAGATTATCATCAAAAGTGTCCTGAATTGATAACTTAGCACCAGACTTACTGCTTAGATATAAATAAGTCACTTTTGCCCATTTCCCTCCCCCCTTTATTTTTTAATGGAGAGTAGATAATACAGTGGATGTGTTATCGGCAGCTCCAGTAACTCTTGCTTCTCCTTTTTTGTCCCTCAATCCGCATTCACTGAGTGATTTTTCTGACAAAGGGTGGAGAAAAAGCTGCTTAAAGGTCGGTAGTACTTGGTGAACAGTAGTCTGAGATTTCGGAAATTTTTCTGTCTCTGTGTCTGTCCTTGTGGCCATGTCACTAGTAAGGGTGCTGGAGGTGAACGTTTTGTCTGGGCTGACGTTAGTTGCCTAATAGTCAGGGACCCGAAGCTTGGATAAACCACTAATGAAGCTGTCCTATCAGCAGGCGCAAAGTACTGGGACTGCTGTATTGCAATTTGGTGAGTGGATCTGGACTATGCAGTAGTCTCTGGTGGGGCCTCTCGATGCCATACTAGTGGGTAATTGTTACGGCTTTACCTTTTCGTGTGCTACAAAAAAAAATTTCCTGTCTTTTTTCTCTTACTTTCCCTCTCTGTACTGCTCTAACCAAGTATGCCAACCTGTTCCACAAATCCCAAAACCTCAACATATCTCCAGAAAAAAACTCAAATAAACCTAGATCCCCTTCTTTCAATGTAGACCAGGTCTCCTTCTCCAACATAAATATATATAGTGAAGTGAAAGTCATTTAAAAATTATATAGCACAGGTAAATATATAAAGTGAAAATCATTTAAATATTATATAGCACAGGTAAATATATGAAGTGAAAGTCATTTAAATATTATATAGCACAGGTAAATATATGAAGTGAAAGTCATTTAAAAATTATATAGCACAGGTAAATATATGAAGTGAAAGTCATTTAAAAATTATATAGCACAGGTAAATATATGAAGTGAAAGTCATTTAAAAATTATATAGCACAGGTAAATATATGAAGTGAAAGTCATTTAAAAATTATATAGCACAGGTAAATATATGAAGTGAAAGTCATTTAAAAATTATATAGCACAGGTAAATATATGAAGTGAAAGTCATTTAAAAATTATATAGCACAGGTAAATATATGAAGTGAAAGTCATTTAAAAATTATATAGCACAGGTAAATATATGAAGTGAAAGTCATTTAAAAATTATATAGCACAGGTAAATATATGAAGTGAAAGTCATTTAAAAATTATATAGCACAGGTAAATATATGAAGTGAAAGTCATTTCAAAATTATATATCACAGGTAAATATATAAATGTGAAAGTCATTTAAAAATTATATAGCACAGGTAAATATATAAATGTGAAAGTCATTTAAAAATTATATAGCACAGGTAAATATATAAATGTGAAAGTCATTTAAAAATTATATAGCACAGGTAAATATATGAACTAATGAAAAATATTATGACATGAAAAAGTTGAATAAAGCATTGGAAAAGAAATTTTATCAGAGAAATTATGGTGATTTATATATTCTTCAATTGCTTAGAATTTTCAATCATTATATATTCAAACATTTATTCGCATTGTTGAACCAAAAACATTGGAAAATTGCTAGATTTATTTCATGCATCAAGAAACATTAATCAAAATTTTGTTTATTAAAAAAATAAATTGTTAAATTTCGAAAATCAATAAGGAAACTTCTGTTTATATTTAGTAGTTATGAAAAAAAGAATAACTTTTCTGCATAGAAAAGTATTGCAACAAATGTCATGAATTTATTTTACTTTAATCAAAAATGAATTTGAGGACGTTTTAAAAATTGTGCATGATTATTTGTGCCTTAAACTCACAATGCGTCTCTAATTTATCCATTTAAAAAGCAACTGTGTATACACCTTAACATTATTAACAGTAATATGAATAGAAAATGTATAAAATTATATTATTTTGTGAATTTTGTCTTTATTCATTTTGCAGAATATCCAGCAATCAATACAATGAAAATTGCACAAAGTTAAAAGCAAGAAAACAAGAGAAATCATATCCTTCTGATTTATTTTTTTTAATAAAATAGAATTTTATTAAAATACTGGGAAAAATATTAGAGATAAAATATAGACAGAAATTTCCCAGTGGTTATGTAGTAATTAGAAAATTCACAAAAAAAAAACAAATCTATAATTAAATATTTATAAATATTAAAAGAATCAGAATCAAATAGGAATTGGAAATTTAGAACAGAATCAGTAATTGAAGCGATATCTGGAAAAACCACTAATATATATATATTATATTGGAAAATGTATCCTTGAAACAAATTCAAACATTGAATCTATTAAATATCTATACAATCA
The DNA here is from genome assembly GCF_053919585.1 of Euprymna scolopes. Lineage (NCBI taxonomy): Eukaryota > Metazoa > Mollusca > Cephalopoda > Sepiida > Sepiolidae > Euprymna > Euprymna scolopes. The sequence continues at coordinate 61,665,031 of NC_136526.1, forward strand.
TCATCAATCTATTTGAAGTTTAACATATTGTAAAACGTTTTCATGTGAAATGTATTTTGTGATCATATAAAAGCAAACATTTTACTGATAACTATGTATTGCTCCTACTCTTGGGCTTAATAAATGGAATCCTCCTCTCAAATACAACTAATGCATTTGGTGGCCTTATGACAAATACACTAATAAGATATATATATATATATATACATATATATATATATTATAAAACGTACATTTCCAGTTTAATATGACAAAAATATAAATTGTGAAAAATTTCCTAAATTTATAATTCATTAAACTATAACAGAAATTTTTCTCATTCATTCTGCTCAGATAATATAAAAAAAATACATGAAACGCAAAATTGTTAAGCAGTTAAGTTTGAAAATGACGACTAAATCTGATACGGGAGAAAATCTTTATTCTTGTGAAGTATGTGGTTCCTTTCTTACAAGTAAACAGTGTTTAGCCATTCATATGCGAACACATACTGGAGAGAAACCATATTCTTGTGAAGTATGTGGCTCTTCTTTTTCACAGAAGAAACACATGTTGGATCATATGCGAACGCATACTGGAGAGAAGCCATACTCTTGTAAAGTATGTGGCTCCTCTTTTACACACAAACAGAATATGTTGCGACATATGCAAACACATACTGGAGAGAAACCATACTGTTGTGAATTATGTGGCTTCTCTTTTACACGCAAACAGAATATGTTGAAACATATGCAAACACATACTGGAGAGAAACCATATTCTTGTGAAGTATGTGGCTATTCTTTTTCACAGAAATCCCATATGTTGCGACATATGCGAACACATACTGGAGAGAAGCCATATTCTTGCAAAGTATGTGGCCGTTTTTTTACAGATAACTACAACTTGGTTGTACATATGCGAACACATACTGGAGAGAAACCATATTCTTGTGATGTATGTGGCCGTTCTTTTACACAGAAGTACCCCATGTTGCAACATATGCGAACACATACTGGAGAGAAACCATATTCTTGTGAAGTATGTGGCTCTGCTTTTGCACATAAACACACTATGTTTCATCATATTCGAACACATACTGGAGAACAACCATATTCTTGTGAAGTATGCCAATCTTCCTTTGCAAATAAAAATCATTTAACCATTCATATGCGAACACATACTGGACGGAAATTCTAAACTTCAAGTGTTAGCCCCAGGTCGTGGGCCCCTTGATTTCTGAGAACTAAGTAAAATAAAACAAAAAAGAGAAATCCTAGTAGACATTATCCTCAATTGTTTAAGGTCTCTGTACAAAGGTTTGTGATAACAACCAGGCATAATGAGATTTTTTCCTAGAAGTAAACCCTGACCAATTATTCAAAATCACATAGTATTAGCTGCCCAAATAAGAGCTTTCTTTGGCTAATTAGCAATAGCTCTTATGAGGAATCATGCACTTTTCCAAATGATGTTATGAAGCTGGAGACTCCACCAGCCTAGATAAATTCTTGTTGTTGCATCCAGTAAGATTAAGAAACTAAAACTAAAGATATGCTACAACATACGAAAATGGTTGTTTGAGGAGATAAAAATTATATTCTCAATTTAATTCTAACCTAGTGCTTGAAAGATAAAGAATTTTAATGGAACATTCAAATATCTACGTATCTCATATAAAGTTTAAGTGTTGGCCCCAGGAAGTGGGCCCCTTCATTTCTGAGAACATCGATTGAAATAAAATAAAAACAATAGAAAGAAACTATATTCTTGTGAAGAATGTGGCTCGTCTTTTATAAGGAAACACATGCAAACATGTACTTGAGAGTAACCTTTTAAACGTCTCTTTCATAAAGAATCCAATATGTTGCATGCAAATACTTATTGTAAACAAAATCATATTTTATAAAACGTTTACCTTTAAATTTTACTTTTTACATACATTATGTGGTGTTTTCTATCAAATGAATCTAATATTCTGATGATACAAAGCAATCACATATTTTTTTAGTAACTTTATGCTGCAATACATTCGAACACATTTCACTGTGTAGCCGCCGTATACATTCAAATATTATTAGCATGAAACTAATGCCCATACTATTAATATTGCATGATAAACTTGTAGTTTTCTGTTCTATTTATTTTATGTTGGAAATAAATAGTTCGTTTATTCTGTTTAATAAAAGAAAATTGTTTCTAAGACATAATCGACTGGAAAATAATGTCACATTTGGAAAATTTTGTTGCTGCATATGTTTAAACATATTTTCTAGAAATGAAAACAATACAAAGCGGAAAAACTTTTTGAATGAAATGAAAATATGGACGTTTTTTATAACAGAAAAATAATATAATTTGAATGTTTTATAAAATTTATGGTTTAAAAGATAAAATCGATTGGAAAATAATGTTATTGTAAACATTTGAAACAATTTCTCTTTGCAGATGTTTAAACACATTTTGTAGAAATTAAATCTATACCAAGCTGAATAACTTTTTGAATAAAATTAATATATGGGCATTTTTGATAAAAATCGTTCTTTTGCATAACTGAAAAATAATATTTGAATATTTTATAAAATACTATAATTTGAATATATTGAACTTTCATTCTTGATATAATTTGAATGTTTTATAAAATTTATGACTGAACTTTCGGACTTATATGAAATCAATTTTTATTTAATGCGAGAAAATGATGATTTTGAAAATCATATTTCTTTTTGTACTTTAACAGAATAATAAAATTACACAACTTGCATAGAAATTTTGTGCAGTTTTTCTGTTGGTTGATTTGTCTATTTTCTTTCAGATATTTATAATGTTTATAAACATGAAACAATATTTTTTATATTATTCGTGAGTTATACAATGTACTCTGAAAGTGATTTTACGGGAGAACAATTTTTTACATTGTGAATGTTGTCTAGACTTCTACAAGTGATTTAAGGTATTTTTGCACTGCTGAATCAGGAAATAGCATCCGTTTCTCTCCGTCAATCAGGTTTGTCTGCTAAGTTGATTTTTTAAAAAATCAGACCATGCGAAAAAATTGATTATATTTTTGTGACATTATCAGCTCATTTTCATCAATACGCATCATCCTATATCATGGTAAGTAAGGTTTTTAAGAAAGAAAATGTTTGTCCACCAATATATATTGATTAACTGATGGAAATATCGATTACAGTAAACTGAATGGTGGACATTGATAAAAGTAAGTAAACGTAAATTGCATTTCTTCAAACTCCTCGGATGCTTAGCAACAGGGAAGTCTCTCTTCAGAGTCCAACAGTAGTCAGCCATCATGACTGCGTCCCAGCAACCCTGATAGCTGGTTTCCATTTCTTTCATGTCCTGACGAAACCTCTTTCCCTGCTCATCGTTTATTTATCCCACGTTCTTAGGAAACTAATCCGTATATGAAAATAGTGCACTTTGATGCTCGTTTAAGATGCCAGCTTTAAATTCTTCATGGTCAATTATAGAAAAGCCTGGCACAAGTAAGTGAAACAGTCACTATACCTTTGCAAGGCACCAGTTCCTCCCGAACAGGCCAGTTTTTCCTCGTGTAAAACTGAGCACGGTCCCTACTATCTCACATGCACAGAAAACATGTCTACTTGGTGAAGCCAGACTGTTGTTCCGCAAAAAGTTCACCATTTTCAGGTCAACATTAATAAACCACATATGCTGATCATAACCAATTATATCCAGCACATACTTCACCGTTTATTCTTCTCTTTCAGTCAAATGAACGATGGGTACACAGGAAAATTTGTTGCCGTTTGTGTAACAGAACACATTTCAGTGATCGCTTGATGCTCTCAATGGTAATCTAAGCTTAAGCAAAAGCTGGGTAATATCTGCATCAAATCTGTTTCTTCAGAAAAAATCGAGGGTATTTTTTATACCTTTTGCAGAAGAAGGTTATGTTAACAATGTCAGAGATTTTTTCCTTCAACCTAGATGCCAACAGTTCAGCAGAGTTCTTTGACAAGCTGAGGTCGCGCATTAAATAATTCAACTCCTTTTGGGACAATGGATGTGGAGCATCATCTTCAAAAACCTCTTCTTCTTCTTCTTCTTCTTCTTCTTCTTCTTCTTCTCCATGTCCTTTAAAACTGGAGATATCTTCGTCACTAATATCTTGATATTCTCTAAAGATAGGCTCTGGAATTTAATCGCAATGAACAATAGGATGACGTGCTGATTGAAGATCAGGATTCTTGAGGCTGTTCCAGTTCTTTCTGTTGATCCGAGTCAAAGCAACAGCGCAGAAGTAGCAGTCAGTGACAAACTTCAGTCATTGTTCAACCCACACAGAGTCTCGGTGTATGCTTTGCACACCCTGTGTGGCGCCCAAACTTTATCCTGGTCACCAAGTTTAATACCAAAATAAGCTTGATAAGCATGCTTTATGAAACTTGTAACCGGTTTGCTATTTGGGGCAATGGTGTAGTTTCCACATATGTAGCGTCGACCATATTTCTTCACGATCTTCTGAACGAATCCATCTAATTCAGCTGCATAACAAAAAAGGTACAAATAAGCATCAATTAACTTACACAGATGATAAGAAGAGAAAATGATTTTTTTATAACACTCGAGTAGGAGGAGTAAAAATGCAAGAAACAAAACTCATTTTTAAAACCAGGGAAATTATTGTTCGGTTTTTACATGCCATAAGGTAAAATTGCATTTGTAATATAGACAAGTAAAGCATTTGCTGTTCAAAACAATGTTTACAAAACTGAAAAATCTTTTAAGAAAAACTCATTACACTGACCTCATTGTGAGATTGAGAAGAAAAAGCGAATAATGGAATTTTATTGGCTGAAGTGAAACGTTTTGGTAGAATTGTTTATTAAAAGAAAATCTGCATATTGTAGTTTATAAATTGTCTGGATTTCATCTAAATTTCCTAGAATGGAATGTACTGCTCGTTGTCGCTGCTGGACTGAACTTTTGAATGAAACGCGATATTGCATATTGCATAAAATGCCTGTGTGTTTGCATTAGTTTTCCAATCGTGAGAAAAGAGTGGATTTTTTTATTTCATCGAATATGTCTATGTCTGCTTGTTCCTCCTCACTTTTTTTGTATCAGTTAACGTCATTATCATCTCTTAATACTTTTTATATGGGGGAAATATGTTATTATAACTTGTTCACTATAAAAAAACATATAACGTTAATATGTCAATATAATCACGAACACAACAAAACATGTAACTTTTCCTGGATATTTTTCATGGCAAAAGTGACACAAAACATTATTTGATAATTCAGAATATAATTGAGATAATGACACGTTAAACTACAAAATCGATGTCTTTGACCCATGACCACTTTCCGAACATCGATAAGATTATCATCAAGTATTATTTAGGTTGAACTGTTCATTGAGCTTTATAAAAAAAGTTAGTAGAATAATTTAAAAATGAAAAGTTGTTTTGGGTCGCCTATAGGGCAAAACAATAAAAACGGGCCGAATCTAAATAAAATACTATATAATACAAAACTGAAAAATCTTTTAAGAAAAACTCATTACACTGACCTCATTGTGAGATTGAGAAGAAAAAGCGAAGAATAGAATTTTATTGGCTGAAGTAAAATATCTTGGTAGAATTGTTTATTGAAAGAAAATCTGCATATTGTAGTTTATAAATTGTCTGGATTTCATCTAAATTTCCTAGAATGGAATGTACTGCTCGCTGTCGTTGCTGGACTGAACTTTTGAATTAAACGCGATATTGCATAAAATGCCTGTGTGTTTGCATTAGTTTTCCAATCGTGAGAAAAGAGTGGATTTTCGATGTCATCGAATATGTCGATGTCTGCTTATTTCTCCTCACTTTTTTGTATCAGTTAACGTCATAATCCTCTCTTAATACTTTTTATATGGGTGAAATATGTTATTATAACTTGTTCACTATAAACATATAACGTTAATATGTCTATATAATTACGAACACAAGACATGTGGCTTTTCCTGGATATTTTTCACGACAAAAGTTATACAAAACATTATTTGATAATCCAGAACTATAATTGAGATAATGACACGTTAATTTACAAAATCGATGTCTTTGACCTATGACCACTTTCTGAACATCGATACAATTATCACTAGCTATTAATTAAGTTGAACTGTTCATTGAGCTTTAAAAAAAAAGTTAGTAGAATAATTTAAAAATGAAAAGTTGTTTTGGATCGTCTAAGATGATCTGGTGACATATAGGGCAAAACAATAAAAACAGGCCGAATCTAAATAAAATACTATATAATACGAATAAAGGCCTTAAAATCTGGAGAAGCTTATATACTGAATTACATCATGAAACTAGCTACAATAACACCAAGGATTGTATAGTCGTTAATTCAAAAATTATGAGAGACCTCAACATGCCACAAAGAGAAAAATCCTGATATCTGATAGATTTCCTAACAAAAAACTTCTGTAAAGACGCTTATCAAAGAGGTTGTTGTGAAAATTATATTTAAACAGAATAACTCTATCGTTTTATATCGAATTCGAAAATCTGTTCGAATGCATGCTGCTTGCTCGTTTTGTACGCTCATGCTGATGATTAAATCAAAACGCATTTTAGAGTGTCATTAGAAAACATAAGGAGTTTTCATTTATATGTCTTACATTACAGATCCTTGCATGCCTGTTACAAATGAGTTAATGTTGATAATTTTATATTAGTACACAATATTTCCTCTTTATTTTAAATGTTTTTCATTTAAAAAAGATATTTTAAATTTTAAAGTATGTAATTGTCAATTTCTATATGAAAATACTTCGAATAAACGAGCTCTTAATAATTGTTCACATTTTGTTTATGCCGCTTTTTACAGAATCGCTGATTGTAAGCAAACTTTTGACACCGTGTTAATTTATTTGAGAGGATTGGCTTATTTAAAATGTTGCTGGACTTACTTTGACACCCACAGTCTCGCAACAAATGGAAACAGAAATAATGATAAATGGGTGTGAGGCAATCGAGCAAAGATGACTGAGACGAACGGATAAATTAAATACCATTTTTTTAAATTGTAAACGAATAAAAAGAGAAGATAAGAAAGTTACTGTCTAATTGAAAGTCTCTTTCTTCGACTGAGGTAATTACATGTTTTTGTTATGTAATGAAGAAGACAGTTCTACGACTGAGGTATCAAAAGTTCTTTATGTAATGAGGAAAACAGTTCTTTTTAGGGAGAATTAAACAATATAAAAGTCCCTCGTGGGGAGATAGAAAAGGGTAAAAAGGTCATCTCCATGTGTGTGGAGGATTAATTATTGAGCATGCATCCGTTTAACATCCACGCGGACGGAGATCGACGTTGATGTCTACAACATGCTGCTCAAAGGTCGACTGATTCGTTTGGGCGCAAAAATGCCCTTTTTTGTGATAATTTTTACTTATCAGGACTCGATGTGGAGGGGTGAAGCAATGGAATTCCGTGTGGCAGTTGTTCAAACAAAAGGTTTGAAAGTGCTTGGTCGACTGCTTTTATAATAGTGTTTGTTTTTGTCCACTCACGTGGATCGGACTTAACATTTGCATAGAATCGACTAGTGGGTATTACAACACCCCCTATCGGTGATATTGTTGGTTGGTCTTTTTGTTTTAGTCCACTAACCCGTTTCATAGTTACTACAACGAATCGCAAAAAAAAAAAAAAAAAAAAAAAAAAAATGAACGATCCTGTTACTCGAAGGGAACTAGAAAGAAGGCTGCACCTTTTTGTTGTCCGAAACCGTAAGGTAAGATTTTCATTGTTTTTTTTCCTTCTACGTCGAGTTCTGGTTTAACCCGTTGAGTTGCAGAAACGCCTTCCCCCTCCCCCTTTTAGTCGGTTAAAATCCGACACTTTATACATTTCAACCGGCTCCACGGTAACCTTCAGAGAAAAGAAAAAAACATTTTGATAAATTTCTGTCCTCGTAATCGGATTGGAAGAAAAGAATAACATCTGTGTGACATAAGATGCCTTCGACTTCGTCTGTGTGAACAGGCCAAGTTTAGTTTATATGGCCACAAAATTTGCGTGGGCGTAGAAAAACGATGTGCGCTCCAGCTGAGGTAATCTGAATGTAGTTTCACACGCGCAACTGGGTTTTACAATTGAGGCTACATGCCGTTATTCTGTTTGAGTGGTCTTGGTGTGAAGGTGTCGGGGCTACGATAAACGTATAAAGTAAGAATATTTGATAAATTGATATTTTGTGAGTTGGGCAGAACTGTTTCTAATCTTCATTTCACAGCCATTTTTAAGGGAGATGACTCTGCGCGTTTTGTCTGTTACAGTTATGTGTGTTTATTTTTAACGTCATATTTAATTATGGTTTGGCATTGAACATGCGCAAAATAACATAACTGTGTAATAATTCTTGTAATTTACAATTCCCACTCACATAGATTAATTTTCTCAAAATAACATGCATTATTTGCTAGCAGTGGCTAGGTGAAATGGAACTCCAAGATACCATGTTCGCTTTTCAACAAACGTATCCCCACAAAAACAACTCTCTTTATATTCAAGAACTCAGTTTAAATAAAGTTGGTTTTTACTTCAGCAGTAATCTCTAGTCCTCTTAATGGAACTCATGAACATAATGCCAGAGATGATTAACGCTAAAAATTGATAATCACAATATAAGTTAAAATTATGTTATCTTTTCAACACCAAAAAACATTAATGGAAATGCCAAGGCCATTTTTTCTAATAAAAACTTTTATTCTTTTATGTGCGAACAAATTGACTACACCTACAGACATGGTAAAAATCTTTTTTAAAACGTTAATGGCTACGTGCGTCAGAATTTTGGGGGAATTTTTAGACACCCTTAACACAAAACCGCGAATAAAATATACAAAAGCTCGTAATTTCTCGTTTTAAAGTAGTTTGTATCAATTCTTCATGGAATATACTTCCAAAATAAACTATTAAAGTTTTTTGAAAAAAAATAGAAATAATATTTTTTTATTAAAAAATAAAAGTGTTTCCATGGTGCCTGCGCGCTCATGCAGCCATTTTTTCTACGTAATGAAACTAATTGAATTTTATGAGTTAATTTTTTTTTTCAATTTAAAAATTTATCAAAATTTTTCTACTGGTTCAATTCTTACAATATTTTCAGATTTAATATGAAATTTTATGCTCTTTCCACTAAACAGAATATAATATTCTAGACAAACGTTTTTGTTTTAATTCACACCCCTATTTTGAAATGTGTATTAAAATGAAAATAATTAACTTTCGCACGTCAGATTTATATATCATAAATTGAAGATAAAATATCAATAAACGTAATAATCTAATTTAAAACAAAAAATATTTTTTGTGCAAATTTACCTGTAAAGTCAAAAGTTTAAAACCTGTTTTTTTATTTAAACGATGTTGACTTTTTTTTAAAGTGAAACCTCACATTTTTAAAATATTGTCCTGAAAAAATTGAATACCTACAACAATTTTTTCTGCTTCATTTAATGTTTGTTTTGTTTTTTAGATTAAAAAAATCACTCGATAAAAAAAATAAAATATATTAAATCAAAAACTCGTGTCTTTCTTTAAGAGAATAAAAAATGGAAAATTGGTCGAGTAGAATTTGTTTAAACGGCAAAATCTGAATGAGTGAAATGTGATCATTACGGTGGCCCATATGACTAGCTATGGGTTACAGCAAACACGTCAGAAATAGAAAGGGGAGATTAATTCTGTCACTTTTAGACCACGGAGGAAACTATGTGTGGTATCTCTCTCTGTTGCAGGAAGAACTGATATAATCCAGGGGCAACATCGATAGTGCAGTCTCTTGCGCATGGCATGGCAGTAAAGTCATGGCTGAAGCTGTCCAATATTGTGAGTATGTAACACTTTCCCTTTGAGTTGGGCATTGTGACAAAGTCTATGAAGACGAGATCAAATGGTCTTTTACCACGCTTGAAATGGCTCATGGGCCAGCAAGTGCGAATGCCATAGTTTCCATTGCATTTTGCACATGTCATGCAGGAGGCGGCATAGACTTCAATGTCGCTATTTTTGGATTCCCACCAATAACTGGAAAGGAGTCCCTGCATTTGAGTTATTCCTGAGTGGTTGTTGGCATCGTGTGCTTGCTTGGTAGAGATATCTGGCTCTGAGTTTGTATGGTACGACCAGCCTTGAGGAATGTTTGTATGGTACGACCAGCCTTGAGGAATGTTTGTATGGTACGATCAGCCTTGAGGAATGTTTGTATGGTACGACCAGCCTTGGGGAATGTTTTTGGTGTCTTATCATTAAGACGGTGGTTCCTGGGCTTTGGAGATTTTTCTTGTAGTTGGGGGGCTTCATTTCTCTAACGGCCTGAACGTATCCAGGGCTGGTTTTGAATCTTTCACTGTTTATCATACGGCCAAGAAATTTGGCATCTGGTGTGAGGAATGAACATTTCTCTGTGTTCAGCTTGAGCCCAAATTTCCAGTGGGCGATGAATAGCTGTTTGAGTGCGACGATGCCACTAATATAGGACGAGATGTTGTCATGTGACGACACTGTTCCTAAGGCTTCTGTTACGCAACGAGAAAAGATTTGTCCAGCTGAGGCAAGGCCAAATGCCAGGCGTGTGTATTGGTAACAGTGGTATTTTCATGTGAATGCTGTTTTGTGCCTGTCTTGCTTATCAATTTCGATCTGTCAGTATCCGCTACATAGGTCAAGGGAGGCAAAGTATCTGTTGTCTTTGCCAATTTTATTAAATAGATGATCGATCCTGGATATTGGGTAGGGGTCCAGGTCGACTAGTGTCCTTTTGAAGTTGGCAACAATGCAAACTGATCCGTTTTTCTTGCATATGGCAAATACTGGGCTGTTGAAGCCCTTGGGGTCGCTGCAGGTTTCTATGATGCCCTTGTCCGCCATGCGATTGATCTCAGAGTCAACCTATGCTCTCAAATCTTGAAATTGGGTGCTGTTTTTGACTGCATGATTGGCCATTGGTTCGGTGGTATTTGGACAACATGTGGATGAATGTGCCCTTGTCACTATTTTCAGTACCAATGATATCAGCATACCGGATCAATAGGCTAGCAGTGGCCTCTAATTCATCTTGCTTGGGATGGTTTGGTAGCGAAAGACCTGTGTTGTCTTTTAGCCATGTCAGCTTTTCCTGTAGGGTGCGGGGTTCAGGATGTGGTCTGATGGTTGAGTGAGCCTGCATGATCTCAGAGTTGTGGATTGGTAACGGTGTTTGTATGATGGTGGCTGTGTGTGTTGGACCACCTTGGACGGGTGTGCATCTGAATTACACCATTGCTTTTTTGTTGTTAATTACATATGAGCTAAGCGTGTCATGGCCTAGTATGTTCTGGCCAATTAGGATTGATATCGTCTGGGCTGTTACTAGCGTGTTTAGGCTTCTGAATGCAGGAGAGTTCTGGTCACCAATTGCTATGTAGCAGGTGAGTTCTCCAAGGGCAGTGATGTTGCCGCGAATGCCTTTTATTTGGGTGTTTGAATGGGTTAAGTATCTCTTGACCTCGTCTGGTATCTGGGATATTGGTATGATGCAGGTCGAGCATCCGGAATCCAGCATTGCAAAATTGGATTGATCTGTTCGCTAGTGCTCGTACAATTTCGGTGAGGGTGTCTGTTGGGGCGGGTGTGTTGGTTCGTTGGGTTTCTCTGACTTGAGTGGTGTTTTTGAGAGAGATATGGGGTGTCTTGGAGAGTGGCAAGTCCGATTTTACACCGTGATCCAAGTATCTTTGAACCTCAGATGCTATGCCAGTTGTGGTATAGTAGCTGTCCAGGACGAGGTGAGGGTAGATGTTAGTGTTCCACACTTTGACCTTTTTGCTCATAAGCATTGCGCCTATAATCGAAATAAGCCCATTGACGGATACCTCAGCGTTCCTCTCCTTCTTAAATTTGTTCTTGATGTGCATGGCTGCTTCTCTAAGTGTATTTTCAAGTCAACCTGCAAAATCCGTCAGTCTTTCATCTTCTCGACATTCTAGGTCCCAAGCTTGGCTTAAGTGCTGAAAAGTAATCATCTGGCTGCCATGGGTTGCTAGGAGACATTCCTTTAGGAGGATAAAGGTGGCTGTATCTTGCTAGGAGTCGAGCATCTGTTGGAATACGCCCTGGTCCAACAAGTTTTTTGCAGACTTAACAAATTCACCTTCCAAGCTGGGGTAAGATGCTAGCTCTGGTGCGACGTAAATCATATATATTTTGTCTAGTGTAGTAATAAACTGACTCACGTCGTTACCTGGGCAGAACGTCTTTTGCTGTCTCATGGTGTGTCAAATTCTTTGTTGACGCATGAGTAATTTCTAATCGCTGTTAGCCTGGGTGTTGTTATTGTGGCTGATTTTAAGGCAGTTGTCGTGGTGTCTATATCGAGTCGAATTTCCTGGAGTATGTCTTCAGAAGTCTGTGTGGGTCTGGTCATTAAGTTGAAAAGAAGCTGTTTTGTTCCTTAATTAGCATGAACAGTTCGGATCGTGGGAAACCTGTATAGTTGTCCATGTTTCTCTTGCTAAACGCTCTGACACCAATTTCTTATATTACAAAACTGCGCATATGGAAATCAAGGAAATGACAACGAAAAGGTTGAGTTTAAACGTTTTATTTAAGATTCAAATTATCAGGAAACACACTGGTGTGTCATGATCATTTTGTCATCGGCGGCAGTAGCAATGCGTCGGTAGGAATGCTGATCGGGTGTTTCTATGAACTCAGCCACAGCCAAAATTACAGTCAGGCTGAGTGAGGGGCGGCGATGGCAGGAACCTGGTTTAGCGCGTGCAGCGATCCTAAAAGGCTGGTGTAACTAGCGATGGTTTGGGAGCTGTGGTGAACTGGCGGCGGCACTACCTCACTCGTGACACTAACACACTACCTCACTTGTGTCAGTGTCACGAGTGAGGTAGTGGCGGTGCGCTGGCGAGGGGTTAACTGCTAGTGGCTGCTGATGGGAGATTCACAGCTTGACGTCCAGGGGCCGATCTGCTGGTTGTCAAAAAAAAAACCCGACGCTTTTATAGTCGCTGATAAGCGTTTTGCTTTTTATTTGTGTTTGTTTGTTTTTGTGTTTCATGCGTTGTAGGGAATCGTCTGTTTGGTCTGTGTATGCATGTGCTATATCGATTTAAAGCTAAGAAAGTTCTGAATGTAATCTAGTCGGTTTTGTACTATTGAAGTGTTTCATAAAATAATTATTCGTGTTTATATGCTGCCAAAGTTGCGTTTGTTGTGATGTTTGTGTTTTGTATTTTGGTGTTTCTTTTGATGTACGGCTTTCTCTGGTTGTTTTCTTTGTTGAAGTGAGGTACAAGTTATTCTATTGATGTGTGTTTAGAGAAAAATGTGAGGAAGGAATATATAAAATATATAAAAAATAATATAGAATAATAAAATAAAAATAACGATTACAAAATGCAGTACAAATTTTATAAAATCAACATTATATGATCCATCAAAATATCCAAGAAGCAAAGTGGTAATCGATTAAGTCTTCAGTACAGATCAGAAAACCCAAAATGATGATCTGAGGTGTAGAGTATAAAACTTTATGCGAAACGTATTGGCATACATTTCTAGACAACAATGTAGCCAAAGGAAGATATTTTACTCATATATATTTATATATCTATAATAATGCACTCTATATTTATCAGTATATCTATAAAAGTGAACCTTTTATCTACAGACTAGAAATTTAGTATAATTTTTTAATTACAAGAAAGTAACTGTTGAGAAAAAATACAAAACTCACGTTTTTTACTTCATTTCTTTAAAGAATTTAACGTTACGTTTAATATGTACAATATTTCTGTTCATAATAAATAAAAATTCTGCAATGATCAAAATATAATATTTATGTGTATTTTACGACCTGCCAACACAGGGTGGCCTACTAGTATATTATGAAAGTGAAAATGTGTGTTAACAACTATTAACCTTATACATGTTATACTTGAAAATTGGTATATAGGGTATTCAGACATGTGAAAAGGTTTTAATGGGTATTTCTGTTTATAATAAATAAAAAATCTGCAATGATCAAAATATAATATTTATGTGTATTTTACGACCTGACAACACAGGGTGGCCTACTAGTATATTATCAAAGTGAAAATGTGTGTTAACAACTATTAACCTTATACATGTTATACTTGAAAATTGGTATATAGGGTATTCAGACATGTGAAAAGGTTTTAATGGGTATTTCTGTTTATAATAAATAAGAAATCTGCAATAATAAAAATATATTTATGCGTATTTTACGACCAGACATCGTGAGGTTGCTGCTAGTATATCTCTAAAAATGAGAATGTGTGAAAACAACTCTCAACCTATGTACTTTTTTTATCTGAATACTTCGAAAATTAATATATAGAGTATTCAGACGTGGAAAAGTTTTAACAGGTGTTCATTCAGAAACAAGAGCTCTTAACGGGTCTAAATTGAAAAGTTGGGAATTGCAATAATCGGATTTTTATGTTGTTCAACTGTTTCATGACTACGCATGTGCAAATTGTTCACATGATATCTTCCTTATGTTAAGAATAAGTATATTTGAAAACAATGAGTGTACCCTAATCGATCATGTCGCTGATAGCATAGACACTAATGCCCAAGTACCGTTTAGTGACTTCAATGTCCACCATAAAAACTGGCTTAGTTCCTCAATTAGTTGTATCAGTAGACATCATCCTAAATTCCTAAGCCAAAAGATAGAAGTCATTTATCAAAACGACAGTGTACTACAAAATGAATGGCTGAGACGCTCTCATATAACACATCAGATGCTCAATGGACTCGTTTTATCTTTTAGTCTATGTTATCTTCAATGTAGCTAAATGATAAGGTGGGCGACCCAGGGTTGAAGCTGTTGATAAATCCAATGACTTTGACAAAGTCTGGCATAAATCTTCTAATAAAAAGTAAATCACATGGTATAACTGGACGGATATTAAATATAATTAGTTCCTTCTTAGACAAGAGGAGTATCCAGGTTGCTCCAAATAGATGTACATCCAAACAGTGTAATATTAATGTAGGACTGCCTCAGAGGTCAATCCTTTTGTCATTATTATTCCTTATATTCAATAATGACTTCCCTAATAACATTGTGTCCAAGATGGTTATAATTGCCAATTGGGACCACACTTTATTAAAGGCACAAAGAAAAAACGGAGATTCAGAAATCTTAGATAATGGAAGAATCCTTGGAAAACTACATCTAAACTGTCGTGGAGTGAGGCCGGAAGGTGACTTCAAAGCAGGAGGCTTTCTCCCTTTTGCCCCATACTAAGTATGTAAGCCGTTTAAAAGATTGTCGGCAGCATGTTAGCATTAGGGTTAGCTGTTCTCATATTTTTAATTAAGATTCGAATGTCTTCATGTGTAGCATTGGATTTGACTGCAAATGTTTTGCCACATATATGATAAGAATATGAACGTAATTCTAACAGGCCTTTCTGCTAAATTAGCCTCATTAGTTGTTATTTAAGTTCTGTGAAGAGTGTGTTCTGCAATGTTTTCATATTTTTATCAATACATATTTTTTATCAATATATATTTAAATGTAATTGTTTTACCACACACTTAATATGAATAACAACTCTTGTTAGAGTGTGTTTTTATATGTAGTTAAGCATTGGATTTGACTACAATGGTTTTGTTACATTACAAATTTTGTTAGTCGTTTAGCATTGGATTATTCTACAAATACTTTGCCATATTTTTTACAAAGTTATTACAAGTTAGGAAAATAATTTTCTCTTGTCCCATGTTGTAGTGTTCCTTTTTTTGTGATCTATGCGTCTTATAACCTGGGGCTAACCCTTGAACTCTATATGAGATACTTAAATATTCGAATGTTCCATTAAATTTCTTTCTCTCAAACACTTAGTAAAAAACGTGAGAACATAATTGTCCTCTTCCCAATTATCCATATTTATGTATTTCAATATATCTTTCGTTTTGGTCTCTTGATATTACTTGATCCCAGGATAAGGATTTATCTTGTCTGGTGGAGTATCCAGCATTGTGTTGTTACTTGATGTAACATCAATTAGAGAAGGTGTTCCATTCCTTGTAAAATCTAATTTGGGCTAACCATCGAAAAGAAAATCGTGTTTGGGCTGGGAATACTATGTTATTTAAATATATGGTAAGGATTTACTTTTAAGGAAAAGTATCCTTATTCCAGGTTGTTCTGATAACCCCCTTAAAGAGAGAGACCTTACACACCCGAGGAAAGTGTCTAGTAGACATACAGGTCTCTTCTTAAGCATTAAAATTCTTTCTTTTACTTTTGGAAAGATCAAGCAGCTCGTTCCTGGGGCTAATACTTTATTCTGTTATGATTTAAATTTATATTCAAGGGCTCTTTTAAGAATAGATGTTGTTCCCTTTATGGCTGCTATTTTTATTTTATTAGAGCTTGGTCTTCCAGGGATTGCTTCTAAGTATTTCTGAAGATTCTTTTTGAATAAACTAGTTGCTTCTATCACAATCGGTATAATGTTTATTTCTTTCAGAGACCATGTCGTTTTTAGATCATTTTTAGATCCTGATATTTTGTAATCTTTTCCCATTCAGCTCTAATAAGGCCAAAATCATTTGGGACTGTGACATTGATAATGAGCGCATTTTTTTCGACCTTGTTCCATATTACAATATCTGGTTTCATGGCCTTGTCTTTTATGTATCTGCCCGCCTGTATGCTACAGTGTGTGTTTGCATATGTCTCGATACATTCGTTTGTTGTTCAAATGCTTTACCACAAACTTCACACGAATAAAGTTTCTCTCCAGTGTGTGTTTGCATGTGTAGCTTTGTTTGATTTCGATATGCAAATGCTTTACCACAAATTTCACAAGAAAAAGGTTTCTCTCCAGTGTGTGTTCGCATGTGTCCTGTTAAAGTATTTTGATGTGCAAATGCTTTACCACACACTTTACAAAAAAAAGGTTTCTCTCCAGTGTGTGTTCGCATGTGTTCTGTTAAATGATTTTGATATGCAAATGCTTTACCACACACTTTACAAGAAAAAGGTTTCTCCTCAGTGTGTGCTCGCATGTGTAGTGTTGCGCATGTCTGACGTGCAAATGCTTTACCACACACCTCACAAGAAAAAGGTTTCTCCCCAGTGTGTGTTCGCATGTGTATCATTGCTTGATTTTTCTGTGCAAAAGCTTTACCACACACTTCACAAGAAAAAGGTTTCTCTTCAGCGTGAGTTTGCTTGTGTTGCGTTGCACTACTTTGATCTGCAAATGCTTTACCACACACTTTACAAGAAAATGGTTTCTCTCCAGTGTGGGTTCGCATGTGTCTCGTTACATTGGTTTGATGGGCAAATGCTTTACCACAAATTTCACAAGAAAAAGGTTTCTCTCCAGTGTGTGTTCGCATGTGTTTCGTTAGATTTGTTTTATGTGTAAATGCTTTACCGCACACTTCACAAGAAAAAAGTTTCTCTCTAGTGTTTATCCGCATGTTTACAGTTGCCTGCATGTCTGATGTGCAAATGCTTTTCCACAAATTTCACAAGGAAAAGGTTTCTCTCCAGTGTTTGCATGTGTTTCGTTACATTATTTTTATGGGCAAATGCCTTGCCTCAGATTTATTCAAGAATAACATTTGTTTTCAATGTCTCCAAACATGTTTTTATATCAAAATGCAACAAATTTTCTGACAAGTTATTTTTTCCACTGTGTGTTCATCAACATATGTTCTCCAGTTTCTGTTTTATTTCTGCAAATTGATTCATCTTTATTCTTTAAAAGGAAATCAGGGATAATCTGAGTTCAGAAGAATAAAATTGCTGTTCACGTTTATTATATGAGTTTATTGTCCACTGTAACTCTTACCTGTGAAGAAAAAAATAAAATTATACAATATGTACATAAAAATATGTAATCAAGCCACAAACAAATATTAAATAGCTGTTTAATTCAGCCAGCCTTATGCTATAAACTCAGGTCCCATTTTACCTCTTTACCAACTGAACGACTCTCCATCCATTATGTCCTGACCCTTTTTTCACATGGTTGTTCTACTAATTAGAGCTTTGCCTCATTTTCAAACTATTTAATTTCTTTCATACATCAAACTCATTAACTTAAATCTTTGTGGTTGGCTTCTAATTATCAAAGTCCTACTTACGCATTGAATCCTTTCCTATGACGATGAGTATGTGATTTTCCTTTTTTTTCCATAAGAGCGTCCAATATCTCAAAACAGGGATATTCGACATACATTCATCTCTAAAAAAATTATATGGTATCTTGTTATATCTTTTCCTTTTTTACGTATGTATGGCATATTTTAGTTTTTCTTTCTTATTACTCTGAGTGATTCGCCCTTGTACTGACTTCCTATATACCTGAAGACTTCTCGTATCTTCCCAACGTCTGCATTTTTAACTTGTGTCAAGACTTACTATTTGATTCAAAACCGATATTTGCAGCCTGCTTTAATTAAAGCCACACAACATCGCAGAGCCCATCTGTATTTTCTAGAGGTGCACCCCTAATTTTTGTGCTAGAACTGGTTGTACATTTTCTCCAAAAATATACATCATAAAATTAACATTTTTTTACATGCATAAGCAGTAACTTAATAACGCATTAAAAATATGATCTAGACAACAACGTTAAATAAACATCTCTTTAGAAACAAACAACAAAAGTCTGTTAACACATTGAACACTAAAAACTTTTTATGTGTTCACAGGATATTTATATAAGCTCAACATTTTCAATTATATCGGAAATGACATTTACATAAATTCAACATTTTCAATTATATTAGAAATGACATAACGAAACTGGAGGAGACATTATTGATGGGACGCATAATACTTTAGAAGGGATGTTGCACAAAGTTCATTTACAAGATGATAGACAAAAATCACGTTTCTTTTCATGGTTGAAAGATGACAAAGACTTACAAATATATGACGATCGATATTCATACCAGCTGGTTGATTGATAAATCACGAAATTCAAGCCTTTTCGATGACATGATCTTATCTTCCCCTTTTCGCCTCCAAAAGGGCTTCACCTATCAGTCTAACTGATTCTCTCCTCGCTCTGTTTAACTCGAATCCTCTTTCAATACACTAGGAATTCCCTTTCTTTATGATCTCAAAGCCTTCCTTCCCATGTGAAATTAATTAATGTGGATTTTACATAATGCCACGCACCTTTGGCAAACAAAGACATTATTAAATAGAATTGTTTCATTCATGACCTATTTGTTAATCATTATTTTCAACTTGTATTGTCCATTCTTTCAACTGACATAAATATTAGATTTACTTATTTCTAAGAACAATCACTACATTCCTAGAATTTCAATCTTTACTATCTTTTTAATTCTTGCTTACTGGGTTCGATTCTATCCTCTTCCAAATATCATTTTCAAACTTTTCTCGTTTGTTCTTTTACTTACTGGCGTATATCCCCTTCCATATAATACATCATAACAAAAATTTATATGAAAATATTATAGTCTATATAATATTCTTCCATATAATACGTCATGAAAAAAAGTACATTATGCTTTCAGTAATCAGGTATAGTCAGAACTTGGTAATGTGCAAAGCTGTTACTTTGCAACACTGTTACTTCGGCAACCTCATGTCAGCAAATCAAACAAAGGGAATAAATCATAAACATTTACATATCTTTCCATGTTCATCAACTGATGATCGTGGTTTTTTTTTTTACATAGGCAACACCACATTATCAAGGCCAAGAGGTCACTCAAGGATAAGGGTTAAAGAGTGTACAGTAGAAATTGGACATTATAGTAATCATTAGTAATGAAAATTTGGTAAAGTTGATAACTTATATGGAACGGCTCATCAAGAACTTATTTACGTTAGACTTGAAGACAACCATATTGTAGTCAGCCGGAAAGCAGGAAAACGGAAGACAATTCCACAGGCGTGCAGTTCTAATAAAAAAGCTTTGTTCATGGAATCTACGTTTAGGTTTAGGCACAGATAAAGAGTGGGGGGAATTATTGATAGTGTTTACAGCTAGACGAGTGTTTCTTGTGAAAGTTTGGCGAGGGGGGACCATAGATTGAAGCTCATTCGAACACTTTCCATGAAAATAACGATACATCAGAGACAAACTCGCAACATCTCTTCTGTGAGATAAAGGGTGTAAGGAAGAGAAAAGGACATCTCCTACGAGGCTACGAAGTCTATTTTGAACTCTATCAAGGCAGGACAAGTCCTTTCTAGCAGCTCCTGCCCAGATGTGGCAACAGTATTCCATCCTTGGACGTTTATTCATGGTTTATTCAGTTTTGTTTTATATACTGCTTATGTGACGGATGACAACAAGGAGATAAAAACTACAAAAACAACATTGAATCGATGATTGTCGAATGGCAACACCTGGTTATCACACAGACAAAAGATAAACTAATCAAAATAAAAGAAGGAATAAACGAGATGTTACAGAGTTATTTCCCCTTGACTGATAAATATGACATATTTTTTATCTTCACCCCTTTTTCTCTTAACATAGGAACAAATAGGTGTGTTTCACTCTATGTCTTAACTGACGAGCACATCTATACAAATTGGTCATGTCATAATCAGGATTATCTTACCTGGTTCTATAAAAACCCATCGATATTAAAAGATAACAATCCAGGGTGGATTATTAATGGGTCTGATGGACAAGCAAATCTTTAAAATATCATCGTGCAATATCTCTCTTTGCTAATCTGACTCAAGGGGGCAAAAATATTTGACAAAAATTAGTTGATGACATCAGCAGTAAAACTAAGTCTGAGAGCATCCAAAGAGTTTTCAATGGATTGAAGCACAGCTATGAGAAAGGAACCTCTAAAAGAAGCACAATGGTCACAAGCAGATACATTTAGTGTTTATTAGGATGTCCTTTTGAACTGCATCAAGTGTACCAGTGGTCTTCTAATACCTGGTTCATTTTAGATCTCTTTCCATGTTCATTTAAAAATGCAAGTCACAATTCCCAACTTGTAGGCAGGAATGAATATATGAATAGGTTTGGCCAATGTCACATGCTTATGAGCAATGATAAAGAATTCTCATAAGTCGTTGGGACCACTTAGTTGTGACATGTGGCTCATATAACATTGTGGCTTAATTAAAAAGGCTAATGAAGGGGGAAAAGTTTGGAACAACATGCTTTAAGATGTTGTATTTGTTAGTGAATGATCATAGACCCCTGGCTGTCTTAAAATAATAATAGGAGTTTATGTAGTGATTTGGTCGGTTCAAGCTAAAAAGTCTCCTTCACATCACATTCACTTAAAATTGATATTTGCTTCAGACATATTATATTAATGTTTTGCTAGCTAATCTTAAATTGGTCAGAAACAAAGGGTCCGGAGTCTGTGTGAAATTGAGGAGCGATCCACAATAGCAATTTCACCACAATACAGATTGTCAGCAATTTTTGTTCCAAATATCCATTTACCAATAAGTCACTGAATACTCGACACATTAGCCCCTTTAGAGCTGTCTCTGATCCTGGCAGGTCAATTGGGCACCAGGTGTAGACACATATTCATATGAAAGAGGTTACAATGTCACAATATTTCAAAGAGACTTTTCATAGAAGCGCCATCAAGACCATTTTACATAATCCATCGCCGAAGTGGAACCAGTATTAAGCATGGAAGGTGGCTGAGGCATGAAACAGTGACAACACTAGAAAACCAGTGAGAAGGCAGTGGCCTACTGAAGAGTTGTTGAGTATGCAGGAGAGACTGTTGTTGCTGGAATGAATGTTGAGATCTCTGTATCTGTTGTGTTGCACTGGTGGTTTTGGCAAACTACATCCTCTCATCTACATCTCTTGCTTGAATTCCTTGTAAGTACTCATCAGGACAAATTATGATAATTGTTACGCATGCAAAGCATCTATATGTCAATAGAAGTGAAATGGGAAACGATCAAATGAGTTTCTATAATTTTTGTCTATATTTGAAAATTGTGCTGCAGGAAAATTACTATTGTTTCTAATGCTACCTGTATTGTAGACCATTGCTTTTGATTAATCATTTGGGTTGTGTTAGTGTGATTGATCAGCAGGCACTCTCAGTGTAAAAACTAAGAGATTGAAATTTTAAGATATGATTACATTCTCACTGAAAAAGGGATGTTTCTTATGTGGATCTTAGGGGTTTAATAAGCAGGACTGCTTCTATCTTGGAGAAATTGGCCAGCTCACTTGTGACTTCTCTGAGGATGACTTGGTAGGGGCTCAATTTATAACCAAACATTTTTTTAAGTTGCTAAGATGTTTGAAGGGAGAGTTGATTCAATTATGTGGAACTTGAGTTCTGTCTTTGTCTTGTTGCAAGACACCAATGAAGCAATCAAGCATTTGCTAATTCAAGGCAGCAGATTGTCTGCTCCTTCTCCTCTGATGATCTTACAATGCATGTTCTGATGAATTTGTCAACTCATTGGATTTATTTTTAAATTTGGTATTTATTGTTGGTGAAATTTTAATCAACTCAATGTCATTTGGTGTCTATTGCATTCATTTCAATTAAGTAGACTTTTTTCCAGCAGTTTAAAAATTCATAACCTTCAAGGATGGAAAATATCATGGTCAGTTGCCCTAGCATGCAAATAAACTTGCAGGGGTTGCATCAAGAGTACAGTATAAAGAAGCCTCAGGATACTCCTCAATATAAAGGGGTGAGAGGTGAACCTAAAAATCAGTTGAATAGCAAGAACATCTAAAGCGATCACCATCCTTAACAAAAAAGCAAAATCTGTTCTAGTCCTTTTCCAGGGCAATGTGAACCATCAAGAATGCTTTCCTGATATCTACAAGCAAGACAACTTTGTTGGACCTGAATGGCATCAATAAGTCCAATATGTCCCTGTCATGTTCACCACAGAATAAACAGTCCTGTTTTATGAAGACAAGCCACCAGTCTTCATGTTACAATCAAATATTGGCATGATCTTCATAGTTGCTGCTGGATCTGCCTTAAAAATGGGTCGATACAGTATCCAGATATAATCCCAAAACTTTTGAGGAGCAACATTTCCTCAATCATTCTTCTGCTGAAGAAACACATTCATATACTTCTCATACAAATCTTGTTTCTCTAAGCTCTTGACAACTCAACTCAAACTGTGGAAGGCAATTGCATGATTTGAAGCTCCTTGAGCAAGTTTATCTGCATGTAAGGACAACTGAACATGATATTTTCCATTCTTGAATCTATTATTGATTTTTAAAACCGCTGGTTCTGATCCTGTTCATAACTTAAAACGTCTTCTCTGAATGCGTAATGATTCAATGCTGAACATCTTTTCTAATCCTCTCTCAAAATTGATGAAAGGAAAGACATTCACCAAGAGGTCTACATAAGTAGAATCAGCTTCCAGAACAAAGCAAACATGAGCTGATTTCACGTGGGGAGTTTTCTCTATTACTGAAGTAAAAAAGGAGAATACTCTGGAACAGAGGCAGAGTCTGTTGAAAAAAGAGTCGACCTCACCAAAGGTGATGAGACCAGCAGAGACAGAGAAATCTCAACCCCACAAAAAAAAATGCACCAACTGTAAGGGACAAAACTTTTGCACTAGATCAAGTCCCATAATTCCCTCTATAGATACCTAATCTGTGTCCGACTCAAATCATCCGGTCAGAGTATATCTGATCAACTTGAACTATTCCAAAGGCAGGTGCTAATGTTTCAAATGTAGAGATAAATCCAATGATTCTACAACCAGCACCAGAACATGCCTAGTAAGGCCAGACCCCAAAGCCACGTTCAGTACCACATCCTTAAACTTGCTCTCGCATTCTCCAAGTAGGGTAGTCAATTTAAAATAATAATCTTAACCATCAGAACCCAAGGAATACAAGACATCAGCAGACAACTAAATTCGAGCAGGCAATTCACCGAAACAGAAGGTAATGCAAATGGCAAGAAGTAATTTACTAAAGTATCCAGAGCGATGTTAGAAATCTGAGGCAAGTTGAAAAGTAACTCTCCACTTGTGATGAATCCTCCCATATGGGCAAAACACTGTTCACTCTTACTATATTCCAAGTAAAAAAAGCCTAGGCAAAGTAAATTCCAGAATTTATCAAAACCTGGATTTATTTTTCCTACATTAGAAGAAGATAGAACTTTATCTACTCAAAAAAAAAAAATAAAAAAAAAATAAATATAAATAAATATATAAATAGATACACATGCACAAAATATCCGGTTAAAAGAAATTACCCTTTCACCTTTAAAAAATATGGTCATATTCTCTTTTGGCCAAGCGAAACTGGCTGGAAACCATAAACCTTAAACAACTTTCTCTTGAAATTCGTCAACCCTCCCCTTCATAAGGGCAAAACACTGTTAACTCCCATATTCCAAATAAACTAGCGAAAAAACAGCCTAGGCAAAGTAAATTCCAGAATTTATCACAAACCTGGATTTATTTTTTCCTACATTAGAAGAATATAGGACTTTATTTAAGTAATATACTTAATATCCACAATTACTATAAGCTCGCTTCAATTGAAAATATGGCTTTCTTGCTATCGATATCAAACTACTGAATATACCTTGTCTTACTTTCAATTATATTTGTACCTGAAATATACAGATACGTCACTAAGACTATTTTTGAATAGATACACAATGCTTTTTGCCTGACCTAATTGACTGTTTATACAAATTCCAATGTGCCATGCACTAATAGTTTCTCTCATTATGGTACAAACACCCCTGCATGCTTACTACGTATATCAAATATAAACTTTACATTAGAAGTGGAAACATATTTAATGTCTACAACTTCCATATATTCGCATCTACTGGAAATCTGCCCATATATCTATTTACTTTATTATACATAGTGAATACATCATAGCTTATAATTTTACTTCTAATTATACCTGTACTGTATTGTACTTCATATCAAAAATGATGTTGCTTGTATCTACATTGAATATACATCTTAACCCTCTTGCCATCTTAAATATTCAGAGCTTGGGCACAAAATTGTTAGTTAATTCTTAATATCAAGCCACTCTGAAATGTGTTATCCTATTCTGAAGCCAACATAAAAAAAATTTAATTCTAAATTTAAAGGAAAAATATTAAACCATATATTAACTCCTTCCAACAAACCTGTTACAAATATAGCTGCTTCAACTGCATGAACTTTTACTCACCCCCTCCTCCAGTAACAATGAAATAGCAATGTCCCTTAATCACTTTGAGGAGGGTAATTTTTCAGTAAATTTATAACCTTTACAAACTACCCAGTAAGATAAACTACCCATGCAGGGTCACAGAAATACCTGGATTAGGACCCAGGCGTAGGGCAAACCCTCTTGGTGCTGATGAACCCATAGATCTTCCCAGGTCCTCCGGCTAGGAGAAGGAAAACTCTTAAGCTAAACCTAAGGGGATGGAGCATATCCAGTCTTGGATGACAACTTTCATAGAGCTGGTGACTCAAACAAATTACTAGTCTGCAAACCTAAACTGCTTATGGAATAGAACAACACTGTCTATCACCCGGTTTCCATACTCCTTCTTTGCCTATTAGATAGGCATAGAGGTCGAATCACAGGGATTCAGCAGAAACACTCAGTGATTGATCTTGTTTCCTGATTAAAGCAATGAACGCTGTTTTCTTCACACTCGACACATCCCAGCCCTCTAAACTGGGCACTTGGGAGTCCTTGAATGCCATAATGCCAGTGCAAATAGATTGGCTTGACCATCGTCTGATTGGTTGATGATAGTGGATTGACAGTCCCTGGCTGCTGTTCCTGACTGGTAGTACAGGAGCCATAGCTCTTTGGTAGCGCTTAGAGTGGCTGCTCCTCAACAGATGAATAATAATGGGATGTTTGTAGTGCCATGTCGTGCATGGAAAGGGACCCTGTACTCATCCTAAGTGGGCTTTCCTGCGACCACAATCATAGTAGATGGAAGGTCCACTGATGGTCTACTTGTGTTGCATGTCTGGTATTCTGCGTAACCACTTGTTCAGCACCCCTTACCTAAACTGAAACTCTTTAAAAAATGACAGTACTATCTAAAATTACGCTTAAACCAGGACAAAACTCAAACAAAACCAAATTGCCTCCTCCCTTGAGGCTTGTATTTACGAACATCCGTAGGCTTAGAACTAATTTAAATGATGTTGAAGCATTTCTCCTAACAAACACCCTAGATATCTTAGCACTAAGTGAGACTAACCTACACTTTTCCATTCCCTCTAACTACATTAACATGCCCGGATATCTCACACTCTGCTGTAAGGACTCTGACAGACATATGTATGGGCTTGGAGTCTATATTCGAAACACCCTCCCCTTGACTAGAGAAATAAAACTAGAATCAGACGATCAAGCATTTATGTGGTTTAGACTTAACACGCAACAAAAGATTAGTTACTTTTATTTTCTCTACTGCTCTCCCTCGAACCAGGACTGTACCCTAATAAACAAAGTCTCTGACAGTATAGATACAGCACTTTCCCTCAACACTAGCACACAAGTGCATGTATTTGGTGACTTCAATGTCCACCACAGCAACTGGCTTGGATTTTCTACTTACACACACGCAGCTGGTAGCACAACACGTAGCTTCTCTATATCTCATTCCCTATCACAGATGGGTACATTTCCAACCCGTTTCCCAGAGTAGCAAGAACAACACGCATCACTTCTTGATCTGTTTCTGACCACAGTTTCTGATGATTGCGTTATGAATGCTCACAGCCCACTTGGGAACATTGATCATGTAGTCATAATGGTTGAAATCGGCCTAAACTCTAGAGCGAAAACTGAAGAGCCAGTGCTCAAAACAACAAGATATTATAAAAAGGCTGACTGGAAAGCCATCAGGGATCTTATCAGGGACGCCCCATGGCGAAATATCTTTTCACTTCCTGCTGAACAGTGCACAAATAAGACCACTGAATGGTTCAAAATGGCAATTGAAGCACATGTTCCCATGTGCAAATTCTATAGCAAGCCCCACTCTCTCCAATGGTTTACTTCTACTTGTGCAGCTGCCATTGCGCAATGACAGTATGCGTACCACAAATTTAACCAACAGAGGTCAAGTTAAAACAGATAGAAGTATATAGAACCCAGAAGTAACTGTAGGAAAGAAAAAGCGGCAGCTCAGAGAGCATTTACTAAAACCAGCAAAAACGCATCGAAGCACAGAAATTAGGAACCCATGATTCTGGAAAATCTACAACAGTGTAGTAAATAATGGGCAATCAACAATTCCCCCCCACTATCCAACAATCATGAGGTTGTTTGCTCAGCTAACATGCTTGCCAGTCGGTTTGCCTCCACCTCCACACTGGACCCTGAAAACCACCCCTTCCCTGACTTTCCTTTGCAGACAGACACATAACTAGACGATCTTAAAATCACCCCTTCTCAGATGAACGCTATCATAAAAAATCTTGACACTTCAAAAGCATTTGGACCTTATCTCATCCTGGCTGTGCTATTAAAAAAGTGCTCCACTGAAGTAGCTCAAGTTCTCTCTGAACTTTACAACAAATGCCTTAATGAATCTTGCTTTCCTGTCTGTTGGAAAACTGCTTCCGTAGTACCAGTTTTCAAGAATATTGGCAAAAGAACTGACCCAGTAAATTATCACCCCATTAGCCACCTCCCACTTTTTGCCAAAATATTTGAGCCCATAACTAATCAAGCTCTAGTCTATCATCTTACAGATGCTAAACTTCTGACCGAACAACAATATGGATTTAGGCAAGCCCATTCCACAGCAGACCTCCTACCTGTAATCTCTGAATGTATATACCATTCACTGGAAAAAGCAGGGGAGGGTAGAGCGGTAGCGCTAGATATATCTAAGGCTTTGGACAGGGTATGGCATGAAGGTCTTCTCAGGAAAATCAGATCATATGGTATCACTGGAAGAATACTTAACATAATTAAATCCTTCTTAGATAAGAGAAAAATCTTGGTTGTCTTCGACGGTCGTACATCTAAACAATATAAGTGCGGGAGTGCCTCAAAGGTCTATCCTTAGCCCTCTGTTTTTCCTAATATTCATAAATGACCTCCCTGACAAAATTGTCTGTGAGATGAGTATATATGCCGATGACACTATGCTCTATAACAGACCTGACAAGATAACAAATGAACACCTATCTAAAGAAATGGAAGAAACACTAGAGGATGACCTCCAATCTGTAGTGGAATGAGGACAAAAATGGATGGTCAGATTCAATGCTGCCAAGACTAAACTTGTTTCGTTCAATAATTACAAGAAGCCTTCTCTACCACCAATAGCAATGGCCAAAGACTCTTTATCTGCAAGTACATCTTTTAAAACGGCCTAACGTTCACGAGAAACATGCGTTGGAACAATTACACTGAGAGTATTGCCCGGACCGCTGCAAAGAAGGTAGGTTCTCTCTACTGTGCTAGAAAGCTACTAATGCCCGAAAGTATCCTGTACCTCCATAAGGCCATGTATGGAGTATTGTTGTCATATTTGGGCTGGTGCATCTGCTACTAGTCTCTCACTCCTAGAAAAGGTTCAAAAGAGAGTCGCCAATCTGATAGGTTCTGAACTGTTATCTAAGCTTTAGCCGCTTTCCCATCGATGAAATGTAGCAACCCTCTGCCTGTTCTACAAGTACTTTAACGGTGAATGCTCTGATGAGCTGCAAGCAGTTGTACCCACTCAATGTAAATACCACCGACAAATCCGACAAGCAGCTAAATCCCACCCCTTCACAGTAAAGATTGCTAGATCCCCACCTGTACTGACATGCAGAAGATCAAGTGTAATGTGAACCGGCATCTTGCTGCCCAACTCCCTACATAGTACCCC
This sequence comes from Euprymna scolopes, assembly GCF_053919585.1. Classification (NCBI taxonomy): domain Eukaryota; kingdom Metazoa; phylum Mollusca; class Cephalopoda; order Sepiida; family Sepiolidae; genus Euprymna; species Euprymna scolopes. The sequence continues at coordinate 61,693,911 of NC_136526.1, forward strand.
TGTGTCCCTAATAGTAGCCCCCTACATCAAAGTAGCAATGTGCCATGTTTGAGGTGAAAATGTAATTAAAAAAACAAATGAACTTTCCTTTATTAGTATAAATATTCAACAAACTATTGTTCATCATGGGCGTTAGAAGAGGCTCAGACGACCCAGCAGCTACACATTGGTAAGTTATCTCATTATTTACAACAGATAAATTAAATCAAAATTCAATATTTGAAAGGGTGCTCGGTTTCAAATACAACATTCTAGTAAATCGATCCTCCAAATTGGACCCACTCAGCGAAAACAGGCACACCCTTAAAGAACTTTTCATTTATTAATTTGAGGGCAATAATATTATCCAAGATATTCAGTATTACTTTCATTGATCGCCATGTTTGTTTTTGTGCAAGGGCACATTCAATTTTCTCGCGCTTGGAAAAATTTAATGGATGTTCGCACAAAATTTCATTTGAATGCGATACTCTTTTTCAGTATATTCAAAAACATACAAAAGTCATCATTTTAAAGGAAAATGTTGGTAATCTTGAAGATTCACCTTCCTTCTTTTACAAAGCCATCTGGCGGAAGTGACGTCCGACATATTTTTACCTACGGATGACCAAAACCGTGTAGAATGAACCTTTATTTATATATAAATTTTATTCAAACAGTCTTTATTTGAACTTAATGGACTCTTTTTTTATTTATTAACTGTTTTATTCTTTTTATCAAACAAAAATAGAAATTTTATATTGAAATATATATGATGGACTGTTTTCTAAACATCGAAATTTTAAAATTAAAGTTAGTTTTATTAAAAAAAAAAAAAAAAAATAGAATGACGAGGTGTTTACAAACTTTAATAGTCATCTACAAGAATTCCTCTGGCGGCGGCAAATCAAAGAATTATTTTGGAAATATAATGTATTGGATACAATTTTTTTATGATGTTTGATTAAAATACATGAACAATGAAAGAAACAAAAACTTTTTCTTTAAAGAAATTTTAAAATCTTATGTTATAAAAGATCAAGAAATTCTATTTTTTATGCAAAAATTTGTTAAAAAGTTCAAATACACAAAGACAATTATTTGGGGAACATCATGTATTGGATACGATTTTTATGATGTTCGATTAAATATGTGAGAAATGTCAAAAAAGATTAAAAAAAACTTTTCGTTAAATATATTTTTTAAAAATTTAATATAAAATATCTATAAAGTCTATTTTTTATGTATGTAAAAGTTTGTTCAAAAGTTCAAATAAAGTTTATAATGTCCTTTTCTCCTCCTTGCAACCTCTATCTCACAGAAGAGATGTTGCGAGTTTGTCTCTGATGTATCGTTATTTTCATGGAAAGTGTTCAACTGAGCTTCAATCTATGGTCCCCCCTCGCCAAACTTTCACAAGAAACACTCGTCTAGCTGTAAACACTATCAATAATTTCCCCCACTCTTTATCTGTGCCTAAACCTAAACGTAGATTCCATGAACAAAGCTTCTTTCTTAGAACTGCACGCCTGTGGAATTGTCTTCCGTTTTCCTGCTTTCCGGCTGACTACAATATGGTTGTGTTCAAGTCTAAAGTAAATAAGTTCTTGATGAGCCGTTCCATATAAGTTATCAAATTTACCAAATTTTCATTACTAATGATTACTATATTGACCAATTTCTACTGTACACTCTTTAACCCTTATCCTTGAGTGGCCTCTGGGCCTTGATAATGTGGTGACGCCTTTGTAAAAAAAAAAAAAAAAAAAAAAAATTAAAAAAGAAACACCTATTTTTTTTTTTTTAAATAGAACTAAATTTAATCTAAAAATTTCGATATCAACATTTACCTAACTTTTATTATAAAAGTTAGATAAACGTTCATAAACATATTAATTGGGGGAAAACAGTTCATTAAAAAAAAAGTCCATTAGGTTCAAATAAAGACTGTTTAAATAAAACTTCTGAAAAAAAAAGGTTCATTCGGTCAATGTCAAGTCTCTTTCCAACTCGCCCCCAAAACTTTAAAATGACGATTTTTTTTGGTTTTCGGTGGTGCTGAAAACGAATATCACATTTAAATTTGAGGCAGATAAGTAGTTTTCATGACATGAAAAAATTACTTCTTCAAAAAGTTGAGGATCACTTTCCTATATAAATTTAACGTAAAACGAGCACCCACTTTCTGGCCACCTAGTAATTTCTTCATATCATAAACAAATTTAACTGTGATATTGGTTGTCAGAACACACGAAAACAAGCGCTATTTTTTTTTTTACTAAGAGATTCGTTCATCTTTTTCATTTCATAATTTAGGACGCTCTGCAGTTTAATAGTTCACAAAGATTCTGTTTACATTAGGGGCGGGGGGGGTGATAAAAACAAAACAAAATTGAAAATAAATCTGAACATATTTTTCAAAAATAAAGGCTTAAATTTCAAAATGGAATTTTATAAAGTATGGATTTATTACACTACTGGTCCACCATACATTCAAAGAAAAAAATGTGTGGCTTAGTAGCAGCATAGACAACCATAACAAAAGAATACCGACGCTTTTGTTTATCTCTATTCTAAAATTTGTTCAAATGTGTGTTTTTTTTGTTGTTTTTTTTTTAATTTGAACTTCGTAAAACAATGTCTAAACTCCATTTAAACATATTTTTATACAATAATATAATTTTTGGATTATAAAATAACCTTTTCGGGTTTGTATTACTGTACACATAGATTCGAAAAAGTTGTCAAAAAACAAATATAGAACAAATAAATGTTATCAAAGGCAAGATAAGTTACTTTTCTACCTAACTGGATATATTTTTTGTGTTTTTATTCAGTGTAACATGTTTATTCAGCTCGAAAAACATGCAGTGTTTACCGATGTATTGGAAAATTCAAAATGGCAGCCGACTCTCTCTCGGAGAGGGTACGTTTGGGAAAAGGTATTATAAATAATAAACTAGACAAAATACTGTTAGAAATTCGCTCAATATATGTTACCGTGACATAAGTTGACATGTATTCCGTATTTTTCTAACAGTATTTTGTCTAGTTTATTATTTATAATACCTTTTCCCAAACGTACCCTCTCCGAGAGAGAGAGAGTCGGCTGCCATTTTGAATTTTCCAATACATCGGTAAACACTGCATGTTTTTCGAACTGAATAAACATGTTACACTGAATAAAAACACAAAAAATATATCCAGTTAGGTAGAAAAGTAACTTATCTTGCCTTTGATAACATTTATTTGTTCTATATTTGTTTTTTGACAACTTTTTCGAATCTATGTGTACAGTAATACAAACCCAAATTTTCAAATTTAAGAGTATGCGATTTTTTTTCGATCAATTCTTTTTACATTACAAATAATATCGTAAAACGTCATAAAATTACTTACTTTTTTGTCCAGTTTTTTTCTTCTTTTCAATGATTTGATTTAAAGAATGAAAGAAATTTTCGATATTTTGATAAAAAAATAATTGATTATAAAGAAAGAAATTAATTAAATTTAACATTAAAAAAATAATATCTTTTTTGTTTCGGAATGTTTTAGTTTAAAAAAAAAAGAGCGACAATCAAGGGAGGTAATTTTATGCTCAAAATACATTTTTTTTCTTTCGTATAATCTACGACGTTATGAAATTATCATGTTAAAAGCAGATTTCTATAATTTTTAAAACAAGTTTAAATTTTAAATGTTTCAAAACCGAAATTAAGTACAATTTTTTCCCGCAAATCATTAAAAAAAACTAAGATATTAAAAAAAATGTTTTGGAATCAATTAAACTAAAATAAAACTTTGTTTGAATTATTTTGAATAAATTTAATTATTTTTATAATAGAATTTATTTTTAATTTCATGAAATTATTTTCCATTTCTTATTTTTTAATAAAAGCCAAAATATCAGAAAGTCAAAAGTCTGTCTAAAAATGACGTCAGATAGTTGGAGGGATGTAGGAAGTGTTGTTTCCCCCTCCCCAGCCGTGCATCACTGCATCATCCGTACAATTATATATTGTATAATTTTTACCATCTTTTTAATTTATTTTTCTGTTACTATTCCTGCTTTAATTTTTTTTTTTTTTTTTCTGTATGAGAGGACCAAAGGACGAATTTTAGTATCGAGAATGGCCGAGAGAGGTCGTTGTCAACCAAGGAACAGGGTCGATAACTCATATTTTTCTTGTAACTGTAATAAACACTATGTAAACAGTGTAATACACATTATATTCCAACAAGGTTTTAATGAAAATCACTCGTTAAAGGAAAACAAAATATTAAAAAATTGAAAGGAAATGTTGATACATTTTTATAGTTTAAAATTCTGTTTTGCTACATTGTAAAATTTTTATACAATCCTCCTGTGAAAAAAATAATAAAAAAAAAAGAATCTATCAATGTTTCATGTTTTTAAAAATATATTTTGCTACATTGTCAACCTAAAATTACATTGATATATTTTTATATTTTTATTCAATCCTACTGTGAAAAAAACAACAACAAAAAACAACAACAGATGTTTATTACTTTATTTCCAGTTATAAATCACTCATTGAAAAGAATATTAAAACATGAAAATTACATTTTGATACACTTTATTTTAAGAATAAATGTTTTAATTTTCATGCTTTTTTTGTTATATGTTTCGTTATTATATATATATATATATATATATATATATATATATATATATATATATATATATATATATATATATATATATATATATATATATATATAACTCTTGGTTCGTTCGCAATTGTTACATGATAAGGGCTGTCCCCGTTTTCATGTAAGTATAAAAATAGAGAGATTAGTTAAAATGAAAATGAAATAGCAATAGACGAAATTCGAACCTCGTAATTTAGGTTTAGAAATAAATTACGTGTGAGAATTTAAAAATGTAAAACAAACAATTGTTTAGAATATAGATAAAATATTTCAAGAAAAGAATGTGAACTGTCAAGTTTGTTATGAAATTTTAAATTGAAAGAATGCAGCTTATAAGATAATGTTTTTAACATATTAGAAAAATAGGTTACTGAGTATAGGTTAAAATTCCTTTTGTAGAAATAGGCAAAGTTTTGGACACGTATGTCCAGAAAACGTGAAAGAAGGCACATGTTTTAACATGTGTATGACGTCACGGAAAATAGAAAGTTCTAGGGATAGAGAAAAAACTGGAGAGTAAAAGAAGACGGTCAGAGAGACAGTCAATGAAAAACTCAGGGAGAGTCTGAACGTCTAGAAGCGAGACGATCACTTTTGAACTAAAATGTGAAGCTTTGAATTCTTGATGATGGAAATCACGGCCGGTCGTGTGAAGAATAAAACTCATCTGTATTTTGTAGAACGTCGTCTTGTGTTTGTGATTCCTACAAAAAGGTAAATTAAATTGTATTATATGTCTGTGTTATAAAATGTCGTTTCATACACATCTCGACATGTCATATCCATAATGTGAATCAACATCATCATGTCTACACAATGTCTGAACAGTGAACACTATCTCATCATTCTAAGAGCTTTCTTCTTCTACACGTCTAAGGAATGAACATTTAATATATAAGAATCATAAAACGAACAATATCTATCTAAGTCTCTTTCAACATCCCTCTCTAGAACTCTTACAACACATCTCTCACTAAGATACAGCATCACTTATAATAAGACTCTTCTAAGACTGCACGTATAATAAGACTCTCTCAATGAAACCCCAATATAACACAATTAATAGTCTAAAGAACCACTGGACGGATGGCTTCCACGTTTTGGTATAATATGTTTACTATACCCATGTGTGTTTTTTATATATTTCTTTTCAATTATAACATTATACTTAATTTTTCTATAATAATAGATGGTTTTCTTTGTACCGATAGGCCATTTTGTTTTATTATTTAGGGACAATTATTTATAACCGCTTCCCGTCACGTGACCAGTGTTTCCAATTTAGTGGTTTTCCTGCTAGATCTGGAAATTTCGTTTGCAATCTAGCGGGGAATTCTAGAAAATCTGGAGATATTTGGCAACCACACACCCGCAATTTTAGATTAAAAAATAAAGAAAAGCGCTTGAAAATACTTAAAAACATAAAATAAACTCATTCATGTAAGTAAAAAATGTAGCATTTATTGCCTTTGGTAACAATTATTTATTGATTATTTGTTTTCTTTTTCACCTTTTTTTCGGCTAACCATTCTTAAATCTCGCTATAAAATCCATTTTTCCAAGTACATTTTAGGTGGGGGGGGGCATTCCAACCTCCGAAGTTTTGTTTAAAATACGATCGAAGCAACCCCGCTTAATTTAGAAGTATTTAGTCGAAAATTGTAAAAAGCAAGAAACAACAGCAAAAAAAAAAACTTATACCAATACAGTAGAATTTAATTAAATACCAACCTAAATACTTTTGACATGCTAAAACAAAGTTTTTTGTTTTTTTTATTTTTCTAATTTCAAAATATGTTGCACCATTATTGTGATATTGTGTATTTACAGTATATTTCAATTTAACTTTTATTATAAAAAGTTTGAGTTTATGATTTGTTTCTTGCAAAAAAAAAAAAAAATAAAAAAATATCCTCTCTGAAAAAACAGGTAAAACTAGCTGATAAAATATGTAAGCCTTCTGGGAGCCAACCACTTCAATATAATTCCAGAAACATATAGTGAGAAAACATGGAACATTTTGTATATTTAATATACTATATTTATAATTTTTTTATGGTAGGACGTTAAAATATGAAGGGTTTTTTTTGTTGTTATATTGTGTTTCGTATGGATACAAAACTTCCATATAGCACTCTCCTTGATGAAGCGCTAGCTCAGTATACTACTCCAGTAGTGTCCGCCATGTTATTTCATAGTGTTGACGTCGGACCCGACGTATCGTTCTTTTGTGCTAATAAAAACCTTATTTAAAGGGTATACAGTATTTGTTTTAATTACAACAACTTTATTAGCACAAAAGGGTAAAAAAAAACAAAAAGTAAAAGATTTTAAAAATGGATCGTGCCCTGAGGCCTTCTCGATTGGACGTAAACCCTAATTCATCTAATGCCGAGCGATAGTTTAAGAACTGGCTTGCGACGTTCAAATATTTTTTAGTGGCATTACCCCAGGGAAATCTCAACAAGTTGTCGGTCCTGATAAATTTTATTTCACCGGATATTTTCGAATATGTCAGTGATTGCGGAAATTATGAAGAAGCCTGTCTTAAACTGGAGGAATTCTTTATCAAACCAAAAAGTGAGATATATGCACGGCATCTACTCGCCCCGAGGCGTCAGCAACCATGACAAAGTCTGGACGAGTATCCTCGGGAATTACAAGTCCTTAGCAAAGACTGCAATTTTAGGGACGTCAACGCGGCGATATACGCTAATGAATCGATTCAGGATGCTTTTATTGCTGGAATTCAGTCCCATACCATTTGTCAGCGTTTGTTGGAAAATAAAACGCTCGACCTGGACACTATGTTTGACCACGCCCGAGCGCTGGACAATGCAACGAGGAATATAGAATCGTATTCACCAGCACGATACCGGGAACCAACCATGGCAGCCCTCAGGAAGGAAGAAACATCGGACTTGGATTTTAATCAAATAAACCTAAATGCTGCTAAATCAGAAATTAAATGTTGGAACTGTGGAAATTATAAACATCCAAAATCACGATGTCCAGCGAAATCGAGTGTTTGTCATCGATTGGGCATTTTGCAAAATGCTGCAAATCAAATAATACTATGCCATCAACTTCTGCCTCGGCCCATTATCCAACCTTAGCCTCTGTAAGTTCGAGTTCGGCAGTACCATCGTCCCTATTTTTGGGTAGGCCATTAAAAGCACTAATAGACAGTGGTAGAAATATGACAGCTTTGTTTATACCAAAGTAGCTGAGGATCTAGATTTAATAATAACAAATTCATACTTGAGAGTTTCGATGGCATCGTCTGGCCTCTCATCCAAAGTGGTAGGTACTTGTTTTCCTAACGTACTTTTTAACAAACGTATGTATCCCAACCAGAAACTGTCAGTTTTAAATAACGTTTGTTGTGATGTGCACTGATTCTCGGACTAGATTTTCAAAGTAAATATAAAAGCGTTACCTTCAAGTACAGTGGGACTCCTATTGAGATTTGTGGACTCTCTGTGGCTTCGGTGGAACCGCCTGAACATTTTGCTAATATAAATAAGAACTGCAAACCGGTTGCCACCAAGTCTAGTCCTTATAGCTCAAGTGATAGCAAGTTCATCGACCCAGAAGTTAAGCGCCTTTTAAAGGATGGGATCATCAAAACCCCAAACTCCCTCTGGAGGGTACAAGTGATCGTGGTTAAATCCGATAATCAGAAAAAGAGAAAGGTCATTGATTATTCTGAAACTGTTTATAAGTACACAAGCCTTTATGCCTACCCCCTGCCTCGGCTGGATGACGTAGTGAATAAAGTTGCTCATTATAATGTATTCAGCACAATCAACCTGAAAAATGCGTCTCACCAGATCCCCATCAATGAGAATGATAAACCCTTCACTGCTTTTAAGCTAACTCCGGTTTGTATCAGTTCACCAGAATACCCTTTGGGGTTACAAACGGAGTTGCTTGTTTTCAGCGAATTGTCGATGAAATTATTAGTTCTGACGACTTACACGACACCTTTGGATACCGGAACAATATTTTCATCTGTGGAAAGGATCAGGAGCAACACGATAAGAATCTGGCGAAATTTATCAAAGTAACAGAAAAACGGAAAATTACGTACAATAAAGAAAAGTGCGTATTTTCTGTGAATGAACTGAGCTCCATGGGTTATATTATTGGACCCAACGGTCAAATTAAACCCTACCCCAAGAGGTTGAAGCCTTTAAAAGAACTCCCTTATCCAACTGACGGCAAACCACTCAAGCGAGCCCTGGGTTTTTTCTCGTATTATTCAAAGTGGATCCATACGTATTCTGATAAGATTCAGCTTCTTATTAAGACCAACTTATTTCCCCTTAATCAGGAAGCTCAAAATGCATTTGACAGTCTAAAGCTAGATAGTGAATCAGCTGTAATAAAAACTATCGCCGAGAATGCTCCCCTTGAGTTGGAGACTGATGCCGCTGATTGTGCTCTTTCTGGAGTCCTCAACCAAAATGGTAGACCAGTTGTTTTTTTTCTCACAAACTCTACACGGCTCTGAACTAAACCATCCAGCTGTTGAAAAGGAAGCGGCTGCCATTATAGAAGCAGTTAGATATTGACGCCATTACTCCTGGAGAAGCACTTCAAACTTATTACTGATCAGAAATCAGTAAAATTTGTTTACGACCAACATCACCATAATCAAATAAAAAAACGATAAATTGCTCCGTTGCAAATTGGAGCTTTCATGCTTCACTTTCGACATTATCTATCGCCCTGATGAGAATAATCTTGTAGCTGATGCATTGACACGTGCTTCTTGCGCTAGTGTGAATAGTAGCAACAACCTCCTCAATTTGCATCGATCCTTGTGCACTCCTGGGATTACAAGGATGATGGTCTTCGCAAGGAGTAGAAACCTCTCTTACTCTCTTGAGGATATTCGGCAGATGACAAAGGATTGTATTCTTTGCAACAAGTGCAAACTAAGATCTTTCCGCCCTGTTGATGGGCATTGAATCAAATCAACTCGACCTTTCGAGAGGTTGAACCTCGATTTTCAAGGACCCCATACCTTCATCTTCCCCAAATAAGTATATGTTGGTATTAGTTGATGAATACAGCCACTTACCATTTGTATATACTTGTAAAGACACAAGTACCCAGAGTGTACTACAATCTTGCTCCCAGGTGTTTTCTATATTTGGCCTGCCCAGCCAAGTTCATTCAGATAACGGGAGTTGTTTCAAGAGTGCTGAGTACAAGAATTATATGCACGGCAAAGGGATCTCCACCAACTACAGCACTCCATATCACCCACAGGGGAATGGTCAAGTGGAGCGAATGAATGAAACAGTATGGAAAACTATTTCATTAGCATTGGAAGAAAAAGATTTGCCAACTGAACACTGGGAAGAGGTTTTAGCAGATCCACAGCCACAACAGACACCTCATGAGCGTTTGTTTAAACACCCAAGAAGATCAGTGTCTGGGATAGTGGTACCGTCTTGGATGACCGAATCTGGTTTTGTTTTAATGCCGCGACACAACTGGTTAACTAAATATGAACCTCTAGTTGATAAGGTTGAACTTCTAGATACTAACCCCTCATTATGCCTTTGTTCGATCTAACGAGGGTAAGCAGATGACTGTAACAACACGTGAATTGGCCCCATTGAAAGACTTCCAATTCGCCGATCACCCACATGACTCGGAAAACTGGAATGATACACAAGCAGATCAGCAAGATGAAAATTCACCCCCACCAGAAGAACCACCTGTTTTGCGACGGTCAGAACGTAGTAGAAGACCACCAGATAAGTTGAATTAGTGAGTTTTAACATTGCGAACCTGAACTATTAAACTACATTCCTTGCATTGGTTGTGATCAACCCACCTTCATACATTAATACCTGAATGAACTTTCCACCCACGGCAGGAACTTTCTAATTTAATGGAGGGGAGAATGTTGTATTGTGTTTCGTATGGATACGAAGCTTCCATATAGCACTCTCCATGACGAAGCGCTAGCTCTGTATACCACTCCTGTAGTGTCCGCCATGTTACTTTATAGTGTTGACGTCGGACCCGACGTATCGTTCTTTTGTGCTACAAAAATCTTATTTAAGGGTATACAGTATTTGCTTTACTTACAACAATCATAATAATTTTTTAAATTTTCGAGTACTTTTTTTATTGTATTTGAAAGATTATAGTGTAAATTTTATCCCCCCCCAAAAAAAAAGTGTGTGAAATTAAAAAAAAATACATGGAATAATTTTATCTCAAATCTGAAAAACCGTATATTTCACATAAAAATTAATTATGAAAAAAATCGCATTTACATTTTTCTGGCAAGAAAAATATAAGTTTTCTAGAATTATTTCTAAGTTAAGTATTAAGTTAAAGTCTTAAGATAATGAATTAATACAATAAATGTACTTAATATTTTCAAAAAAAAGTAATAATTATCCAAAAATGTATCACTGGTAGCAACGAGACTCGTTCGTCGTATCAAAATAAACATTGGCGGCAAAATTGAATTATGTATAGAAGGACAAATTAGACATGATTCAAACCCTATTTTTTTTTTCAATTAAAGGAGCAAAGACCAAATTTTTAAAAATAACAGATTTGAAGGACGTAAAAACCACACATTCACGATAGCCAGATAGCCTTGTGCGTGAAGAAATGTGTCACCATAGGTGAAAATAGTCACATTTTACTTATAACTTTTGCCTTAAAAAAAAAAAAAAAACACTCGACAAAGTCTTTTTTTCTTTTCTCAAAGAAATGCATGAGCTTTTTATTTAATATATTTCATTTCTTTTTTATGGAGTGATTTTTTTTTTTTAATATCTAAAAAAAAAAAAAATGTTGAATGAAAAATAGAAATAATTGTTGTAATTAAACGAAATTTCTGTGCAATATAAGAAGATTATAGGTTTCAATAAAAAAAATAAACGTTATTAAAAAAAAAAACGTTTTAAACTTTGGATTTTACATGTAAATTTGCAAATAACTGTATTTTTTGTAGTTTTAAATTAGCTTATTTTATTTATTGATCTTTTATTTTCAATTTGTGATATATAAATTTGAGGTGAGAAAATTAATTATTTTCATTTTAATAGACATTTTAAAATGGAGGGGGTGAATTAAAAAAAAAAAACTTTTCTAGAATCTTATATTCAGTTTATTGGAAAGAGCATAAAATTTTTACATTGAAACTGAAAATATCGTAAAAATTGAACCAATAGAAAAATTTTCATAGATTTTTAATGTTTAAAAATTGGAAAAAAAATAACTCGTAAAATTCAATTGATTTCATTACGTAAAGAAAAATGGCTGTATGAAGGCGCGCAGGCATTTTGTAAACACTGTTTTTTAAAGAATAAAAAAAAAATAATATTTCTATTATTTTTTAAACGACTTTAATAGTTTATTATGGAAGTATATTCTATAAAGAAAATAAACAACCCACTTTAAAAAGAGAAATTACGAGTTTTGTATATTTTATTCGTAGTTTTTTGTTAGGGGTGTCCAACATTCCTCCAAAATTTTGACACACCTACCAAAGCACCTTACGTCACAAAAATGTTTTGTTTGTTTGTTTGTTTGTTTGTTTGTTTTTTTTTTTTAATCCAATCGGTTTACGAAGAAAACAAATTTAAAAAATGTCTTTTCTTACACCGTTCGTGGAGCCGGTGCGAAATCTATAAAAAGTGCATTTTGCACCAAAACCAATCAGTCGAGCCCAACAAGCATGCTGTAAACATCAACATCGATTCTGTCCACAGGGCGTTAAACTCGTGTGCACCCTGCACCCATCATTTCATTCAAGACGTGTAGATGAACATTTACTCTTTTCTTATTCTTTGCTAAAGTAAGCAATTGAGTTTTATGTTGTTTACGTATTTCTGAAAAGGGCTGGTTATTTTTAACTGTGAACTTTTACTTTTTCTACTTCTATTTTTTTTTTTTTACCTCAGTCGCAGGAAGAGACTCTCAAATAAGAAGAAACTTTCTTCTCTTTTCACTTATTTACGATTTTGAGAAAATAAATTTTGTAAAAAAATTATTTAGTAAATGTTACCTTACGCTATAACAGAACACGATCATTCTAATTTGGTTTTTAGGAGTGTTCGATGTTGCTGACAACGAATCTAATAGTCAAACCCGTCGCAAATTTAGCGTTTGCATGGTATTAACCTCTAAACCTTGGGACAATTTTGTGTCATTTCACCGCCTTCGGTAGTGTTTTCTTACATAATACGTTCGCGTGTGAACGGGCATAGTGGGGTGTCTAATAAAGCGAAAAGGAATGAATTCATTTTCGCTTTTTTATGAAAATGAAGAATCGCAAAATGTTAAAATAACTAAAGAAAAATAATAATTTATTTCGGAAACATTATGAAAAAAGCCCTAAAATCTGTAAAAATGAATTCGATATAATTCGATAAAAAATTAATTTCTCGAACTACCAATATTATCATTGAATTAAACATTATTTATTTAATATTTTCACATCAAAAATTGTAATTGCAAAAAACATTTCCTCTTTTTTTTTTTTAGTTTACTGTTTCGCATAATTTTTATATGTAAGATTCTTATATTTTCCTTGCTTGAATGAACCTGTAATTTTCAGCCTAACATGATTTTCATATAATCTTGAAAAAAAAAAAAAAAAAAAAAAAAAAAAGCCGCTTCGCGCTTCTGTAGGAAAGGACCGGGGGGGGGGAGTATCGCCTTCTATTCTCTGAATAAGAAGTGGCCTCTATCGGTTGTTCTGTGAACCTCAAATATAAAGAAATGTCTCCGAGAACGCAAAAAAAAAAGTAAATAAATAAAATAATAATAACACAACAAGTAACGCAAAAAACATGAAAATTAAAACATTTATTCTATAAAATAAAAAAAAAGTGTATTAAAATGTAATTTTAATTTTTAGATATTTCTTTTCAATGAGTGATTTATAACTGAAAATAAAATAATAAATATGTTTTTTTTTTTTCACAGTATGTTGGAATTTTTGTACCAATTTATATTTATATTTTTATTCTGGTTCTTATATTTGATTTTCTGTATTTCATATCTTTTTTGATTCTTAGTTTCGTATATTTTGAGTTCGTACAAAACTCCCTTTAATTTGAAGAAAAGAGCAATGCTAGCTCCTTGATGATGTCACGAGCCCAGCGTGAAAATTGGCCTCTTTTTGGTTTCATTGCCCAGGGCTGATATGGAATTTTGACGAACCTCCTCCAAAAAAGAATGGCCGGCAAGAATACCCGGATGTGCGAAAAGCGAACTTCTAAGGACTTATTTACGTGGCTATGGTTTGCACGTAAATGAAGGAGAGAAATTTTAAAGGACTTTAAAATGAGAAAAAAAGAAAAGAAAAAGGCACATGCCTGAGGCCATCAATTTGTGAGTACGTTCCTAAAATTTATTGCTGATGAGAGAGAGAGATTAGGAAATACTATTTGAATTATATTGTATTCATTCATGGATACGACATCTTCAATATAAGAACCAGCGTTTTTTTGGGGGGTTTTCTGTGCATTATATGCTGTTACTTTGGTGTTCTTTGAATTTAATGCCCGCAAAGGGAAAAATTTGCAACTAACTTTATTGTAAATAAAATCTCTTCTTCGTTTTGAAACAAGACCTTTATGTTTTATTCTTTACTCCCCCCTTTTTTATTTCATACTTTTATTTTTTTGCAGGCTAGTTACTTTCGCGTTGAATTTATCTGTAAGAGGATAAATTTCCGACACTTGACAAATTTTTTGTTCCCTTTTTCAGAACACTTCCCCTTCCTATTTCGAAAGTGTTTAATTCTCTTTCTGTTAGGCCGGTAAGAGGGTTTAATTTTAATTCATCAGCCACATTCTTGACCCGTCCTTACCTCCCCATACCTCACGCCTGTATTTAGAACCGGTCTGTATAGACATTTCAACTACTAAATTCCCTCCCCACATTAAGTTGTAATTTAGTGCATTTCTTAACGTCCCCTAAAAGATGACGACTGCTATCTACATTGAGTTAAGACATTCGCCCAAACTAAAATTCCTGAATTAAACATAATATGTCTGTACAGAGATTGGAATGTTATATTTAGTTTATTCCTGAATTTAGCATTTTTATGTACGTCTAATGTCTTTATTTATATCTGTTTAATAAATTTTACGTACGCCTAGTGTAGCGCACTATTTTTCATATATATTTTTCTTAATAAAAAGAGATTAAGCAATATGTATATACTTTCCATTTTCTCCATTTAGAATTGAAGTTGTAACTTTCGTAAACCTGTTTCAGAATATAATTTACATTTTACTTGCATTAGTTGAAATTCCACGGGTATTGCGATTTACGTTTGGGAGAAACTATAGCATTTTCTGTCCCTATTCAGCAAATGAGAGATCCTGCTACACTGAGGTCATTTTATATTTCATTCTAATCCAGCGTGTTCGATATTTTTTGGAAGCTGGATTTTCCCCACTTTAACAACTGACTGTATCTAACTATACCCTCCTGGGGAGCCGAGTAAATAGAGACGCTCTGTCCGAAACCAGTGTTAGTTATATGTTCATTTTCCCCCAATATATTAAAAAGAAGGGAATAAGTATATACCCCACTGTTTTGGTTTGTAATGAACACGTGCGTTCTCTCACGTGTACTAAATGTCTCTGGGTTGTGAGTTAACCAGACGATATTATTAGAGGTATTGTATTATGCGCTGAAGTCTACTTTACCTAAAACTTGTTAAATTCGCATGTGGGCGATTACTTTCATATTTTATTGTAAAAAAGAATTTCTTATTGTGAGACTAACCGTAGCCCTCGGCGCAAGAGGGTCCGTGTGTGCCTGGCGTGTGGGGTGGTGGCTGATCCTGTGGTCGGGGCAGCGGAAGAAAGAGTTTCAAGATGGCGCCTGCCTGCTTTTATTAGAGACGGAATCTCGCAGGATCGCGCGAGATCTCGCGGGGATGCAAATTAGCTAGGCCATCTTGAGTAATAAAAATCGGTCCATTGGAGGTGCGAGTCAGTCGGGTTCTGACGTTCGTGGCGATCAGTACAGTGACCGTTGGGTTCCGTGTCTATTCGTGCAGTCAGCTGAGCTTTGTAAGTTGCCTTCG
The DNA here is from genome assembly GCF_053919585.1 of Euprymna scolopes. NCBI lineage: Eukaryota > Metazoa > Mollusca > Cephalopoda > Sepiida > Sepiolidae > Euprymna > Euprymna scolopes. The sequence continues at coordinate 61,709,656 of NC_136526.1, forward strand.
CGCCGTGGCTGTGATTGTTTGTTGGTTTGCTGTGTGTTGCTGTGGTTCTTCAGTGAAACGCTTCGTCGCCCACGACGAGTCTCACCGTCTCCTACACAAGATACTCTTACAAGCTATTTCGGCATTGATGGTCTAGCCAACTTCACAAAGTAGTAGGTCCGTTGCACTCCGGGGTGCCCACTGTCGTGATGTATCTTCCTGATTTCGTCCTCCTCGACGGAGGCAGCACACAGAGGCAATGGCTTAGCTTCTTTCTTCATAGCCTCATACCATCTCCGTGGTACCCGAGTGAGCTTGTCGGCGAGGTTGTAGTCCGAGGCGACGAGCACTACGTCTACGGACAGGTTGTACTCCGTCACCAGTTTTTTCACAGTCTCGAGCCTCCGTCTTATCAGCATTTCGCTGGCTGCCTTGGTGCGTGCCCTGGCCTTGCTCGTGAGTGTGTCCGACACCCAGTGGTGCACGCAAAGTGAGTCGGTGTGCACACGCAGTTTCTTCACTTCCCATTGAAGTGCCAGGTTAATGCCCTTTATTACAGCGTCGAGTTCTGCCAGGTTGATATGGGCAGCATCATTCGCCGGTCGCAGCCAGCAGGCATCCTCAACTACGGCCCCATCTTTCTCCAAAACTACACCGATCGCTAGAGAACTTGCGTCCACCCACACGCTCAGTTTGTCTCCCTGCACGCACCAGTCCCCTGTGGCGGGGTCATTCTTTTTCACACTAGCGACGGTCTCCTTTAACATTCGAACCAATAGTTCGTCGGTTATCTCATCGTCCCAGCCTTTGCTGACCGCATTTGCCCTCCTTTTTATGACGCCTGTCGCTGCACGAACCCATCCGCATACTGGAAGGTGCCCCACAAGTTTCCCGCACAGGGAGAACACGGCACGTCTTGTGTAAACGTCGGGTACGTCGGGAACTGCGGTTCCACGCCTCCACCTCAGGATCCCTCGCTCCTCTTGAACGCTCAAGCCCAATACGCGGGCACCATCCTCAAGCCGCTCAGAGTCCTTGCAGTTTAGACCAAACTCGGCAAGTTTGGATCTTACGCGCGAAGAGGACACGATATCTTCAGCCCTCCTTGATTCCGGTTGCTCCCGCACCATAGTGTGTGCGGACTTCTGTCGGGCGTGGAAAAAGAAGAGCGTCAGGGAGTGCCAAACGTGCCAGTCCATCGACCCCGCCCCAGCCAGATGGCGGAAAGGACAGCTGGGAATGGACGCGACTTGGAGTCGGTTGGGTATGGATATAACCCACTACGGCAGCCAACACTTCCTCACGCTGATAGACTGCGGGCCAACGAGGTTCGCGATTTGGCGCCAATTGGCAAGGCAGGATTCCACCAGTGTCATCCACGAATTGGAATCCATATTCTACGAAAGGGGGCCGCCTGAGGAGATCCTCACAGATAACGACACGGCGTTCTGCAGCAGGGAATTTAGGCATTTTATGGACAACTGGGGGATCCGCCTTCGACACCGATGCGCGTATGTGCCGAGCGGCAATGGCATAGCGGAGCGATGCCACCGAACCGTGAAGAGGATCGCGGCCAGGAAGAAGTGTACGATCGCGGAGGCGGTTTACAGATACAACACAACGCCTAAGGACACCGTGACTGGCGGCAGTGCGCCTGCTGATGCGATTCATCACTACCACGTGCGCGTCAAGGACGTTGAAGTGTGTCTACCCGACCAACGAGAACCCCAGGGGACGTACCAAGTGGGAGACACCGTCTGGGTGAAGCCACCCGGCGGCCGGTGCACCAGCAGCTTTTGGAGGGGGCGGGTCACCGGCGTCATCAGTGAACAGGCCATACTAGTCGATGGTACTCCGCGCCACGTAAGGGATGTCCGGCCCGCTCTAAGCGCTGACCAATCGGCAAGCAGTGGAAGTAGCGAGTCATCCGACGATGAGCGATGGATCCAACCCGTGCCCCACGAACCTGGTGACTCAACTGCGAGCAGTGGAAGGAGCGAGTCATCCGACGATGAGCGATGGATCCAACCTGTGCCCCATGGACCTGATGACTCAACTGCGAGCTCTAATGCTGATGCTTCCGATGCCACTTCTGAGAGCTCCGATGAGGAAGTCCCGGCAATACCCCTCCGCAGGAGTGCTCGAATCAAACGGCCACGTCCGCCGTGTCACGTATGTGATCTGGAGACCAGGGGGGAGTGTGAGACTAACCGTAGCCCTCGGCGCAAGAGGGTCCGTGTGTGCCTGGCGTGTGGGGTGGTGGCTGATCCTGTGGTCGGGGCAGCGGAAGAAAGAGTTTCAAGATGGCGCCTGCCTGCTTTTATTAGAGACGGAATCTCGCAGGATCGCGCGAGATCTCGCGGGGATGCAAATTAGCTAGGCCATCTTGAGTAATAAAAATCGGTCCATTGGAGGTGCGAGTCAGTCGGGTTCTGACGTTCGTGGCGATCAGTACAGTGACCGTTGGGTTCCGTGTCTATTCGTGCAGTCAGCTGAGCTTTGTAAGTTGCCTTCGCGCCGTGGCTGTGATTGTTTGTTGGTTTGCTGTGTGTTGCTGTGGTTCTTCAGTGAAACGCTTCATCGCCCACGACGAGTCTCACCGTCTCCTACACAAGATACTCTTACACTTATACGTTGAAGATATTTATAATGTTCAATAGCGAGTTCATACCTATTTGCTTACAGGACTGTGTTATACTAAGAGTTTGTGAAAAAAACAAGTTCCCTTTTCTTTGACTTAGCCCGTATTTGCATTTGGTTATTTGGATTCCTTCGAAGATACACATGTGACATTAGTGGCATGTACCCTCCCCCGACGTAGATCTATATTTAAACTCTCTTCTCACTCTTCTCCCAGGTTGCATTTCAGTGAGAATATTGCTATAGAGAGTGTTAAACTTTATTCTTCATTTTCCAGTCAATTAACTTCCATATGGAAGTTTGAATCTTAAATACACTTAATTTTAATTTTGAGTCATAGTGACCCTTTTAATTTATACTTGGGGATTGTATCCCTTGATATTTTAACTGCTCAATATGCTGTTTTGGTCTTGTTTTGTTTGTGCTATGAGGAAGAGATTTTATGCATATACCTTTGAAACCTTTCTGTGCATTTTTTGTGTATAATATTTGAACGCCTATTTTTTTTATTTGTTTAGATTTAGTCCATATTTTTGAAAAAACAAACACTGCACGATGTTGGTCACTCGTTCTTCAGGATTCCTTGTAAGGAAATGAAAGTTTTATTTGGGGAAGATTATCGTTGTCTTAGATTTGTTGCAGTTGCAGAGGGAATTACCAAAGCCTTACTTTATGACAATGAAGATCGATGTTGATGAATGGTTATCATCCGTAGACAATATAACTGAGTTGTTGCGTGTAGAAGCGGATGCTGTTAATGTTGTAGTGTCCTTGTCCCAGATTCGATTTATTTTCTCGAGGTTGGCAGATGGTGTGGAGTGCGATTCCTTGTGCAACGCTGTGATATTCAAAACCCGTAAGGAGATGCTTGGCGAGTTATTAACTACTAAGCCCAAATGTCCAGACTCTGAAGACTGTTTGCTGAGGGCTGGCAAGTTTGGCTTGGAAAATACTGCATCACAGTCTGAAAACAGTGTTGCAAATGCCACTTCAGAGGCTCTGCGTAGCCAGGCGCTGAAGTTTGATTTTTCTTGTGGGCAGTTTGCCAGTGATATTTTAAAGAAAAATGTATTGGGAGTGAGCTTCTCAGGTATCATGAATGATACCACTCGTGTCCACAACTTGTTAAGCATGAGCATGAATCAGTTGAATATTGAGAAATTCATGGAACGAGTTTCATGGAATATTGGGATTGTTTTACGCTCTAACAATGTGAGTTTGAAAACTCGCATATGTGGTTATCTACCACAACTTTGTCAGAATACTGAGATACTTAGTCATGACGGTGAAGTATTACTCAGGTCATGCAGTTATGACAATAGCCAGTGGTTAAAGGACAGGAGTCAATCCTGTGTGAAAGTGCAAGTTTTGTGCACTTCTTTAAGTGCTAATGTTAGCACTGGGAGAGAAATTCTCCATCAAGGATATAAGGCAGAAAGTGCTATATCCACCTCTCAACTTGTAAAAACCAAGAGGAAAATGGTTTTGGAGGCGTTACATGAACTCAAGCTGGACTGGGGCGTCCAGATTCATGTTGAGTGTAACTCGATAAAGAACCCCATGATAGAGAAAGGGAAAAATTTGCAACTAATTTTATTGTAAATAAACTCTCTTCTTTGTTTTGAAACAAGACCTTTATATTTTATCCTGTACCCCCCTTTTTTATTTCATGCTTTTATTAATTTTTTTTTTTTGCAGGCTAGTTACTTTCGCGTCGAATTTATCTGAAAGAGGATAAATTTTCGACAAGTAGGATTGTATAAAAATATCTCAGAATACAATTTTAGTTTGTCAATGTAGCAAAATATATTTTTAAAAACATGAAACTTTCATAGATTCTTTTTTTAATTATTATTTTTTTCACAGTAGGATTGTATAAAAATTTGACAATGTAGCAAAATAGAATTTTAAACTTTAAAAATATATCGACATTTACTTCTAATTTATTAATATTTTATTTTCCTTCAACGAGTGATTTTCATTAAAACCTTGTTGGAATATAATGTGTATTACTGTTTATTACAGTTACAAGAAAAATATGAGTTATCGATCTTGTTCTTTGGTTGACAACGACTAGTAATGTCAGAAATCGACATGAAGAATGCGTGAAAAAAATTGAATAATTCGAGCTCCTATCTTACAAGCTTATAACAACTTGAAAAATGTAATTAAAACCCTATTTTTTCTCAATTAAAGGAGCAAAGACCAAAATTTTAAAAATATAACAGGTTTAATAGCAAATTATGCAATATTTGTTTTTTTTTAAAAGTCGGTTTTCTGTAAAAAAAGATTTGAAGAAAATCAACGAAATTTTACTTCCTTCGATTATATAAAATCGATATAAATTCCAAAAAATAACTTACCTATAAAAATACTATTCAATGTGTAGTTCCATCCTTCACTGTTAAGAATTTATGCATATTTATATTTTAAATTCCAATTTTTTTAAATAGAAGAATTTTTTAAACGACTATTTGAAAAAGGCGCCATTACGTAAGGATTTTTACATTTTTATCGAAACACTGGAAGTTGTGTTTGTTCTTGTTTAGAACTACGGATGGACAGAAGGAAGTAAAAATCACATGTTCACGTTAGCCGTCTAGCCTTGTGCATGAAGAAACATGTGTCCCCAAAACTAGTCAAATTTTACTTATAAGTGTTTGCATTAAAAAAAAAAAAAAAATAGGCGAGGAATTTTTTTTTCTTTTCTCAAAGAAATACATAATGTTTTGATTTAATATATTTTAATTCTTCTTTAGCCAGTGAATTAAAAAAAAATCTTTTTTAGATATTTAAAAAAAAAAATCACTCGATAAAGAAGAAAAAATTGAATGGAATAGAAAAAATTGTCGTCAGCACCCTATACTTACTGGACAATATAAGCAGAACATAAGCTTCCAATTAAAAAGAAAAAAGAAAAAATCAACGTGGTTAAAAAAAAAAAGGTTTTACACTTTGCACTTTACAGGTACATTTCTCAAAAACACTTTTTTTGTTGTTTTACTTTACAATATATTATTTATTTAAATTTGTGATATATAAAACTTTGGTGAGTAAATTAATTATTAAAATTTTAATAGACATTTTAAAATGGGGGGTGAATAAACAAAAACGTTTGTTTAATATATTATATTCAGATTATTGGAAAGAGCTTAAATTTCAGATTGACCCTGAAAATATCGTACAAATTTAACCACTAGAAAATTTTTTAATAGATTTTAAAATTTTAAAAATTGAAAAAAAAATCACTCGTAAAATTCGATTGATTTCATTACGTAAAAAAATGGCTGCATGAACGCGCGCCGGACTTTGTAAACACTGTTTTCTTTTTTTTGTTTTTTAACTAAAAAAAATAATATTTCTATTATTTTTCTAAACAACTTTAATAGTTTACTTTGGAAGTATATTCCATACAGAAAATAAACAACCCACTTTTAAAAGAGAAATTACGAGTTTTTTTTATTATATTTTATTCATAGTTTCGTGTTAGGGGTGTCTCGAGATAAGATCAAAGTCTAGTATCTTGTGTTCAGATGCGGCACTTCAATTTCTTGTTCTCTGTCAGTGGAGGAGAAATCCTTCACGACTGAGACAAATTTTATTTTTGTTCCTTTTCTCCACGTTAAAAAACGACCCTGGTGTCTAACTCTGTCCTGCGGGGGGGGGGGGGGCATTGTAAATATGAAAATTCTGGGTACTGGTCGCGGTAATAGTTCCCTGCCGAACACCCTAAAAAAACAATGACTTCTCCCCACGCAGGCGCAAAGGACATGTTTTAGTTGCCATAGTAACAAAACGATCCTTAATTTTTATCGACATTGTTTTACTGTTTATGAATATTGAAATAAAATACATTACTACACATTTATTAATAATATCTCACTTTTAATCACTTTTATCAACATTTTTACTTTTTAATAGCATTTTCTTTTTAAATGACAACGTTAATGTTTATGAATATTGAAATAAAATACATTACTACACATTTATTAATAATATCTCACTTTTAATCACTTTTATCGACTTTTTTAAACTTTTTTTTTTTACTTTATAATAGCATTTTCTTTTTAAATGACAACGTTAATATTTATGAATATTGAAATAAAATACATTACTACGCATTTATTAATATCTCACTTTTAATCACTTTTATCGACTTTTTTAAAACTTTTTTTTTTACTTTATAAAGATTATAAAAAAATTGTTTAGTTACTTTTCTTTTTAGTTTATTTTAATTTTATAATTTATAAATTTTGAATGGTGCGAAAATAACATTGATTAAATAAACAAACGTATGTAAATGTAGGGTTTATATTACTGTACACATAGATTCGAAAAAGTTGTCAAAAAACAAATATATAACAAATAAATGTTATCAAAGGCAAGATAATTTACTTTTCTACCAAACTGGATATATTTTTTGTGTTTTTATTCAATGTAACATATTTATTCAGCTCGAAACCCATACAGTGTTTACCGATGTATTGGAACATTCAAGATGGCGTCTTATTCTCTCTTAAACACGGTAAGTGTGGGAAAAGATGTTATAAATAAAAAACCGGATAAAATACTGTTAAAAACTCGCTCAATATATGTTACCGTGACATAGGTTGACATATATTCGGCGGATTTTTAATAGTATTTTGGGGTTTATATTACTGTACACATAGATTCGAAAAAGTTGTCAAAAAACAAATATATAACAAATAAATGTTATCAAAGGCAAGATAATTTACTTTTCTACCAAACTGGATATATTTTTTTGTGTTTTTATTCAATGTAACATATTTATTAAGCTCGAAAAACATCGTCTTTACTGATGTAATACATCAGTTCGAATACATCAGTGATGTATTCGAAAATTCAAGATGGCGTCTCACACCCTCTTTAACACCGTAAGTATGGAAAAAGGTGTTATAAATAAAAAACTATACAAAATACTATTAAAAACCTGCCGAATATATGTCAACCTATGTCACGGTACCATATATTGAGCGAGTTTTTAACAGTATTTTATCCGTTTTTTTTATTTATAACATCTTTTCCCACACTTACCGTGTTAAAGAGAGAATAAGACGCCATCTTGAATGTTCCAATACATCGGTAAACACTGTATGGGTTTCGAGCTGAATAAATATGTTACATTGAATAAAAACACGAAAAATATATCCAGTTTGGTAGAAAAGTAAATTATCTTACCTTTGATAACATTTATTTGTTATATATTTGTTTTTTGACAACTTTTTCGAATCTATGTGTACAGTAATACAAACCCACGTTGTCATTTAAAAAGAAAATGCTATTATAAAGTAAAAAAAAAAGTTAAAAAAAGCCGATAAAAGTGATTAAAAGTGAGATATTATTAATAAATGTGTAGTAATGTATTTTATTTCAATATTCATAAACAGTAAAACAATGTCGATAAAAATTAAGGATCGTTTTGTTACTATGGCAATTTAAACATGTCCTTTGCGCCTGCGTGGGGAGAAGTCATTGTTTTTTTAGGGTGTTCGGCAGGGAACTCTTACCGCGACCAGTACCACGATACACCTAGACAACAACCTCTATCGGCCATTCTCGAAAGTAAAATACTATTATTCTGCTTTTAACATGATAATTTCATAACGTCGTGGATTATACGAAAGAAGAAAATGTATTTTGAGGATAAAATTACCTCCCTTGATTGTCGCTCTTCTTTTTTTACTTATTCCGACAACGTGACTTGTTTGAAAAAACTTGTTTTATATTTTTTTAATGTTAAATTTAATTAATTTCTTTCTTTAAAATCAATTATTTTTTTATCAAAATATTGAAATTTTCTTTCATTCTTTAAATCAAATCATTGAAAAGTCGAAAAAAAAAAAAACTGGACAAAAAGTAAGTAATTTTATGACTTTTTACGATATTATTTGTAATGTAAAAAGAATTGATCGAAAAAAAATCGCATACTCTTAAATTTTAATATTTTATTTTATAATCCAAAAATTATATTATTATATAAAAATATGTTTAAATGGAGTTTAGACATTGTTTTATGGAGTTCAAATTGAAAAAACAAAAAAATATTTGAACAAATTTTAGAATAGAGATAAACAAAAGCGCCAGTATTCTTTTGTTATGGTTGTCTATGCTGCTACTAAGCCACACATCTTTTTTCTTTAAATGTATCAGTGAAGAACCAGTAGTGTAATAAATCCAGACTTTATAAAATTCCGGTTTTGGATTTTAAGCCTTTATTCAAAAAAAATATATGTATTAATATTGGTGGCTAAGTGCACTTACTGATCCGCGCTATTTTTTACATCGTATTTCCAAGTTTAATTTAAGTTTTATAATATGTGTTCTTTTTTTATTCAATTGTAAGGTTAAAGTATAGAATAGGTACAAAGCACCCTCCTCCCCATGTTAAGAATGGCTTTTTAAATAATAACATTATTATTTCAGCACGGATCAATAAGTGCACTCGTACCTTAATATTTATTTTCAATGAAATCTTATAAATTCTTAATAAAAAATAGATTTTTTTTTATTCAATTGTAAAGTTACAGTATAGAATAGTTACAAAACACCCTCCCCATGTTAAGCATAGATTTTTACATAATAACGTTATTAGTTCAGCACGGATCAATAAGTGCACTAGTATCGATTTTTTTTTTTAAATCAATTCACGACCGGTTTTATATCAATCTTTTTTGTCTTGAAATTAAAGCAGGTGTGTGGTAATTCACAATCGCTAACATTTTATTTTGATTCTATCAATAATAACGTTACAAATTGAATTTGAACATTTGGTAAATTTTTACCTGGTTTCAACATTTTGGTAATCTTAAAGATTTGCCTTCCTTTGTTTCCAAAGCCATTTGGCAGAAGTGACTAATAAAGGGAGGGTCATTTGTATTTTTTGTTAATTACATTTTCACGCCAAACAAAGCACATTGCCACTTTGATGTAGGGTGCTTCTATCAGGGACATAAGCTACAGGGGTACTATGTGCGGAGTTGGGTAGCAAGATGTCGGTTCTCGTTACACTTGAAGTCTTTTCTAATGCAAAGCAATAAAGTTTTTGGCTTAAACGTCAAGCAGAGGTTCGCTAGTCACAAGTTGAGTTGAGTAGAGTTTGTTGTTCACAACACGAGATACACGTCGACATTCTCTATTCACATGTCTTTAGCGCTTCTCCCACTCCTCCCAGCGACTCACCTCTTATAATGTTCCGGGCACACCCAATTTGCATATACCACACGTGTGCTAGAGATCTACACATGACCGGAGATGTTAAAAGATAACAGCCGCCATCTTGGGCCACTTTTCCTTTTTTTTTTTTTTTGTCTTTCAGCCTACTGCAGAGAGATTCTCGCCCGTTTCTGAGGTAGGTCCTCTCTACGTCTATCACACTCCCTCCTGATCTCATAATCACAGAAATGGCAATGGGGTGGTGATCGCCGACGCCAGGTGCTTCTCCGAAGGGGAACAATGCATGTCTCTTCTTCACTTAAGCTCTCGTCCGCAGACTGGGGTTTGAAGAATACAGCTTCTACTGGGAGGCTACTGATATCAGAGTCACCTTCTGAGGGAGCTGCTGTGAACCAGAGCGATGCCTCACTGGTCCCTGAATTGGAGTCAGACTCACTCCTGTTGTTCACGGGTACCCGTGATTGTGTTGTCGGCCGTAAGTCCTTAATGTGACGGGGCACACTTTCAACACACACTGCTAGCTTGCTGATCACGTCAGTGATGCGTCCAAGTTCATACTGAGTCGTACATTTGCCACATGGGTTCTTGATCCAGACAACATCCCCTGTTTCCAGTTATTTCGTGTACTGGGTTCGTTTCTATGCTCTTCACCTTAATGTGATACCGGTACAATGTGTCGGCCGGCACTGTAGAGGGTGATACCGCATCCTTTGGGGTCACATTGTATATATAAACTCCTTCAAACACCGCACAACCCGTTCTGGCAGCAATAGTTTTGACAGTCCTGTGGTTCCACTCAATAATCCCATTCCCGCTCGATATGTAGGTACATCAGAACTGCAGATGTATTCCCCAGCCATTGGCAAACTTTCTGAATTGTTCACTGGTGAAAGTGGTGCCATTGTCAGTATCTCCGTTGGGGGCCACGTTCAAGTAAGATGCTGTTTAGCTGATGGATGATTGCTGTTGTATCTATCCGGCGGAGTGGTCGTTATATCGCAAATCTAGATGGGCCGCAGTCAATGAGCATTAGGTAATCCTTGCCATTGTGGTGAGTAACATCTATCGCCAGCCAGATCCAGTGGCTCTTTACATTCAGTTTTCCTTTTCCCAGCAAACGGATACCGGGTTGATGAATTGGCAAGCCACGCAACTCTCAACCACTTTTTTTACATCTGCTTTTCGTACGTCAGGGTCATCCAACTTAGCAAAATACAAGGAGCTCTTGATTCCTGGATGTCCACTTTGGTGGTGGACTTCCTTTATTCGATCAAACTGAGCAGAACACGTGGCTGCAGTGCAGAGCGGTTGTATGGATTCAATGGTTCTTCTAGTGGCGTCAATCCATCCGCGGGGAACTCTTGTTAAACAATCAGCTTTGTTCAGGCTGCATTTGACCAGGAAGATTTCTATTGACAGCGCATATTCTTTTTTGATCCTCATGATGGTATCGAGCCGCCGTCAGATAAGCATCTTACTCGTAGTTTTACTTCGTATTCTGGCCCTCCCGGTGAGGGTGTTAGAAATCCACTTGTGGATACAGGCAGAATCTGTAAACAGCCACAGGGTAGTCGACTTCCAGAGGATTGCCAAGTCTTGATGACAGCATCAAGCTCTGCCAGGTTTATATGCTTGGAGTCCCGTTCTGGGCGTAACCAGCAGGCATCTTCCACCACGGCCCTATCATGGACTATTGATACGCCTGTGGCATCAACCCACACACTCAGGTCCTGGCTGTCGCCACACCATCTGCTCTGTGCAGGGTCCTCCTTGCACACTTTGGTGAGGACATCCTCAAGAATGTGTTGAGAGGGGCGTCGTGTACCACATCGTCCCATCCAGTGGTGACCTCAGACGCTCTCCTCTTTATGAACGCCACCACAACACGGAGCCAGCTGCCCAGAGGGAGGTGTCCAACCAATTTTCTGCACCAAGAAAATATGTTTCTTCGCGTGACATCGCGGGGCATGTCTGGGACTTCATTTCCTCGTTTCCAATGCAGGATGCCATTTTCTTCCTGGACCTGTAAACCGAGCACCCATGCACCATCCTGTAGTCTCTCCAGCTTCTTACTGAGAAGTTCAAAGTTGTGGAGATGCTCTTCTACATGCGTCGCAGACACAACCCCTTCATTCACGTATATGTTGCCTGCCTTATGCACTCATCCTGAGCGAGAATGGTGTCAACAATCGTTTGCATAATTGATGGTGCCATGTTGAGTCCGAACCCCATACAGGAGAAGCAGTATCTCTTCCTCTTAATCAGAACTGTCTGATAAGGCCATAGTGACTGGTGTACATACACTTGAAGGTACGCCTTCTGAAGGTCAAGCAGGCACACATTAGACCCTGCTTGCTGCCATTCCCATAATTTATCAGTGCACACATCTGTGCGGGCTGTAAAGGGGTCCACATGTTTGTTTAACTCCCTATAATCAAGCACCTGCCTTACTTTTTGTTTGTTTGGCTGGACGACCACCATTAGTGGGATTAAACAGTTTGGAGGCCCCAATGCCTTCTCAGAATAAAGAACCAGCCATCCATTGTTGATCCAGACCTGTAGTTCCCTATCATACTCTATGTGAGCTCCGGGGGAAATCTTGTACTCTGGCGGTTGTTCATCTGAGCACTTCTAAGCGACAGTCCAGGACTTTGTGAACTGGTCGAACTCCGCACGAAAATCAGGCATATCTAGGGTGAGTGCTGCGCAAATGCACTCTTTGCATCTGGTGAATGTCACGTTCCTGGCTCCATCTACTACGACTCTGCCCAGCTGCACAATTGTATCCATTCCTAGGAGTAAATAATACCTAAGTAGCTCCCTGTCCATAATCAGAGCTTGCACAGCTACGTCAGGCCCACTACTGATTCTTATGTGGATGATACCCTCTCCGCAAGAGGACAACGAGCTCCCGCCTACGGTCAGCACTGGAGTTCTTGTTGTTTTCTAAGTGTCGCAACGTTCTCTGTGCACAAGTGTCTGGGCACAACCCATGTCCACAAGCACATAGCACTCACACCTGTTAACGCGTATGCTCACTGCAGGTAGTGTCTTCTTTAATCACGGTCTGCGGAGAAGACTGGCACTGTAACTTCCTCCCCTAGCCCGTTTTCCAGACATGCGTGAGCCAGGTGCCCCTGGTTTTTGCATTTGTGATGCTGCGGTTTGCTAGGCTTCTGGGTCGTTGACCGCGACGAAAGGCAGTCACGGGCTTAACAGTTAACATTTCTGGTGTTCTCACTAGCTGTAGGCATTGGTGTAGGTGCACATGCAGCCTCTCGAGGTTGCACTGCAGCGACATCCTCCTCATCTCTGGTATCTATCAGCACGGCACGAGCCCTCTCAAGCAGCTCTTTCAATGACAGCTTGTTCATTCAGGTAGTAGTCTCTTTGCATAGCAGGGCAATCCATTCACGAAGGCTCCCTTTATCCAACACTCTGGTGGTATTTCACCTACCAGGCGTGCTAGCCATGGCAAATCTGTCAAAAACTCATCCACGGTCTCTCCTGACCGAAGGCGGCAGGTGGTGAACTGTTCTAATGCTGTAAACAAATCCGTCCCATAGGCCTTTACAAGGGCATGCTTGATTTCTTCAAGGTCACTTCGTTGGTCCTCTGAGAGTTTCCGATATGTCTCACGAACTGCACCCTTAAACCGCAGTGGCAATACTCGCTCCACCTTAGTTACCTCGCACAGCTATCACGTTAACTCTACATTCTCTAGCCATTCTACTACTGGAACATCCGTTGCTGCACCACTGAACTCGGGGATGAGTCAGATGTCAAACTGTCTTAGCGATCTCTTCTTTGAAGGGGTGGGATTTAGCTGCATGTCGGGTTTGTCAGCAGTATTTACATGGAGGGAGTACAAGTGCTTGCAGTTTGTCAGAGCATTCACTGTTAAAGTACTTGTAGAACAGGCATAGGGATGCTACAATTCGTCGATGGGGTAGAGGCTGAAGCTTAGATTATAGTTCAGGATCTATCAGGTTGGCGACTCTCTTTTGGACCTTGTCTAGGATCAAAAGACTAGTAGCAGATTTACCAGCCCAAATATGACAACAATACTTCAAACATCGGCGAATGGTGGCCGTATAGAGGTACAGGATACTTTCGGGTGTTAGTAGCTTTATAGCACAGTAGAAAGAACCTACCTTATCTGCAGTGTTTCTGGCAATGCTCTCAATGTAATTGTCTCAACTCATGTTTCCTGTGAACGTTAGGCCAGGGAGTTTAAAAGATGTACTTGCAGATAAAGTGTCTTTGGCCATTACTATTAGTGGTAGAGAAGGTTTCTTGTAATTATTGAAGGAAACAAGTTTAGCCTTAGCAGCATTGAATGTGACCATCTATTTTTGTCCCCATTTCACTACAGATTGGAGGTCATCATCTAGTGTTTCTTCCATTTCTTTAGATATGTGTTCATAGATTAGAGGTGATCCACGAGTGTTTCTACCAGTTAAAATGGACGCCGTAAAAAATGTTGAGAACTTTGAGGAAGAACATACGTTTCTATTCGCATGTAACTTTGACAATGCCACAAACGTTAAAAATCTCTTTGTAGGCTGTGGTGCTATAGCACACGTTATCACCAAGGAATCTGATTTTATTAATTTTGATTCAAACTTTAATCCACGGTCATTTTGTCAAACTTGCCGACAGTAGTCAAATAAATGATATAATCTTGAAAAGAGGCGATGCTAAAGTATCCCTAAAAAATAATAAAGGCAAAATCTGTATTCTAAAAAATGCTCTGTTCATACCTACATTTAAGCAAGACATATTTTCTGGGCAGGCTAATAATTCTTTTTGACCAATGAAAATAAAGACAAAAAAAAAACAGAAAAAAACAATTATTTTATTGGATTATTTTTATTTGTTCATTTATTTGTTTATTTTCATTTATTTATTTATTTTTCTTTCCTTTTCTCAAGTCAAACAAAAATTGAATCCAAAAAGGATTTTTCCAGTATATCAGAAAAGGGTGTGTGTAAAATGTTTTTGACTCCTAACGGGGGTATGAGACGAATGGATTCGCCAATCATTTTTATAACCACTGGCTGTGCTAAACAGCCAATGAAAACATTTTAATGTAACTATAAAAATTTTCGAATTTTGGATTCAATAAGTTCGCCGAACTACGCCACATACCGCATTTGATTCTTGGTTGCCATCTTGGTTACTGCCAATTACTGATCTGAACTACGTCGCCATCTTTGTTAAACATAACGTCTCAAATCTTAACACTTTAGATATGTGTTCATTTGTTTTCTTGGCATGTCTGTTATAGAGCGTGGTGTTGTCAGAATATACTCATCTCGCAGACAATTTTGTCAGGAAGGTCATTTATGAATATTAGGAATAATAGAGGTCCAAGTATAAACCCTTGAGGCACTCCTGCACATATATTGTTTAGATGTACGACCGTGGAGGACAACCTAGATTTTTCTCTTATCTAAGTAGGATTTAATTATGTTATTCTTCCAGTGATACCGTATGATCTGATTTTCCTGAGAAGACCTTCATGCCATACCCTGTTAAAAGACTTAGATATATCTAGAGCTACCTCTCCACCCTCCCCTGCTGTGTCCAGTGAATGGTATATGCGTTCAGAGATTACAGGTAGGATCTCTGCTGTGAAACAGGCTTGCCTAAATCCATATTGTTGGTCGATCAGAAGTTTAGCATCTGTAAGGTGATAGACTAGAGCTTGGTTAATGATTGACTCAAATATTTTCGCGAAAGTAGGAGGTGGCTAATGGGGGGATAATTTACTGGGTCAGTTCTTTCGCCAGAATTCTTGAAAACTGGTACCAAAAAAGCAGTTTTCTAACAGGTAGGAAAGCAAGATTCATTAAGGCATTTATTGTAAAGTTTGGAGAGAATTGGAGCTACTTCGGCGGAGCACTTTTTTAATAGCACAGCCAGGATGAGATCAGGGTAACATGCTTTTAAAGTGTCAAACTTTTTTGTGATAGCATGAAGATTTTCATATCGTCTAGTGTGACGTCTGTCCACAAAGGAAAGTCAGGGAGGGGGTGGTTTTCAGGGTCCAGTGTGGAGTTGGAGGCAAACCGACTGGCAAGCATGTTAGCCTTCTCGGTTGCTGAGCAAACAACCTCATGATTGTTGAATAGTGGGGGAATTTTTGATTGCCCATTATTTACTACACTGTTGTAGATTTTCCAGAATCATGGGTTCCTAATTTCTGTGCTTCGATGCGTTTTTTTTGTGGTTTCAGTAAATTCCC
Organism: Euprymna scolopes; assembly: GCF_053919585.1. Taxonomy (NCBI): domain Eukaryota; kingdom Metazoa; phylum Mollusca; class Cephalopoda; order Sepiida; family Sepiolidae; genus Euprymna; species Euprymna scolopes. Next base: position 61,725,719 of record NC_136526.1, read on the forward strand.
TCCTGGCTGTCTCTATTTCTTTCTTACAGTTACTTCTGGGTTCTATATACTTCTGTCTGTTTGAACTGGGTCTCTGTCAGTTTAATCTGCAGTAAGCATGCTGCCCTTGCACAATGGCTGCTGCACAAGTAGAAGTACACCATTGGGGAGAGTGGGGCTTGCTATAAAATTTCCGTGTTAGAAAATATACTTCAATTGCCGTTTTGAACCATTCACTAGTCTCATTTGCGCACTGTTTAGCAGGAAAAGATATTTCGCCAGGGGGCGTCTCTAATAAGATCCCTGTTGGCTTTCTAGTCAGCCTTTTTTATAATATCTCGTTGTTTTGAGCAATGGTTCTTCAGTTTTGGCTCAAGGATTTAGAATTATTTCAACTATTATCACTGCATGATCAGCGTTCACAAGTGAGCTGTAGGCATTTGTAACGCAATCATTCGGAACTGTGGTCAGAAACAGATCTAGAAGTGATGTGTGTTGTTCTTGCTTGTCTATGAAACGGGTTGGAAATGTACCCATCTGTGATAGGGAATGAGATGTAGAGAAGCTATGTGTTTTGCTACACGCTGCATCTGTGAAAGTAGAAAATCCAAGCCAGTTGCTGTGGTGGACATTGAAGTCACCAAATACATGCACTTGTGCACTAGTGTCGAGGGAAAGTGCTGTATCTATGCAGTGACTTTGTTAATTAGGGTACAGTCCTGGGTCAAGGGAGAACGGTAAAGTGCTGTATCTAGGCTGTCAGAGACTTTGTTTTTTAGGGTACAGTCCTGGGTTGAGGGAGAGCAGTAGAGATAATAAAAGTAACTAATGTTATGTTGCATGTTAAGTCTAAAGCACATAAAGGCCTGATCGTCTGATTCTAGTTTTGTTTCTCTAGTCAAGGGGAGGGTTTTTGAATATAGACTCCAACCTCGTGCATATGTCTGTCAGAGTCCTTACGGCAGAGTGGGAGATATCCGGGCATGTTAAAGTAGTTAGAGGGGATGGAGAAGTGTAGGTCAGTCTCACTTAGTGCTAAGATATCTAGGGTGTTTGTTAGGAGAAATGCTTCAACGTCATTTAAATTAGTTCTAATCCCACGTATGTTTGTAAATGCAAGCCTCAAGGGAGGAAGCAAATTTGTTTTGTTTGAGTTTTGCCCTTGTTTAAGCGTAATTTTAGATTGTACTGTCATTTTTTTTAAGAGTTTCAGTTTAGGTAAGCAGTGTCGAACAAGTGGTTATGCAAAATACCAGACATGCAACACAAGTGGACCATCAGTTAACCTTCCATCTACTAGTATTGTGGCCTCAGGAAAGCCCACTGGGGATGAGTGCAGGGTGCTGTTCCATGTGCGACATGTCAGTACAAACATCTCAATATTATTCAACTGTTGATGGAGCAGGTGCTCTAAGTGCTACCAAAGAGTTATGGCTCCTATACTACCAGTTAGGAACTGTCAATCCACAAATGAGACCACTGAATGGTTCAAAACGGCAATTAAAGCACATTTTCCAACACAGAAAATTTATAGCAAGCCCCACTCTTCCCAATGTTTACTTCTACTTCTGCAGCGGCTATTGTGCAAAGCCAGTATGCATACTGCAGATTAAACTGACAGAGGCCCAGTTCAAACAGACAAGTATATAGAAGCCAGAAGTAACGATGACCAACCCACTCTAATAGCACTGGCATTATGGCATTCAAGCACTCCTAAGTGCCCAGTTTAGAGGGATGGGATGTGTCGGGAGTGGGGGAAAACAGCGTTTATTGCCTTAGTCAGGAAACACAATTGACCACTAAGTGTTTCTGTCGAATCACTGTGATTCAACCTCTACGCCTAGCTAATAGGCAAAGAAAGAGTATGGAAGCCAGGCAATAGACAGTGCCTATCTACTCCTTAAGCAGTTTACATTTGCAGACTGGTAATTTTTTGAGTCAACAGCTCTAGGAAGGTTGTCATCCAAGACTGGAGAGGCCTCCCTCCCCTTAGGTTTAGCTTCAGAGTTTTCCTTTCCCTAGACAGATGACCTGGGAAGATCTATGTGTCCATCAACCCCGAGAGGGTTTTCCCCTCACCTGGGTCCTAATCCAGGTATTTCTGCGACCCTGCGTGGATAGTTTATGTTAGTGTGTTAGTTTGTAAAGTTTATATATTTACTGAAAAATTACATTCCTTAAAGTGATTAAGGAACATTGCTATTTCATTGTTACTTAGTTTGTGAGTAAAGTTTATTCAGTGGAAGCCGCTATATTTGCAACAGGTTTGTTGGAAGGAGTTAATATATGGTTTAATATATTTTCCTTTAAATTTATGATTAATTTTTTTATGTTGGCTTAGGTATAGGATAACGTGCTACAGAATAGCTTGATATTAAGAATTAACTAAAAAAAAAATTGTCCAATCTCTGGATATTTTAGATGGCAGAAGGGTTAAGATGTATATTCAATGTAGATACAAGTAACGTTGTTTTTTTTTTATATGAAAGTATAGGTATAATTGGAGCTATTGCCTTTTCAGTATGTATTATAAAGTAAATAGATATATAGGCAGATTTCCAGTAGATGCGAATATATGGAAGTTGTAGGCATTAAATATGTTTCCACTTTTAATGCAGATACTTTCAGCTTTTGTTTAAGAATCAGGAAGTTGTGTTTGGCATTAATTAATGGTTCAGTTTCTGTATTTATCATTGCAAAACTAAGGAAGAGACAGATATTACTATGTAATGTAGATATCTGTAAATCTAAGTACAGACCATAGCTAGTAGGTATATACCTGGATAAGAATAAACTAATGCATGCCTTAGAGGTAGAAATGTATAGATGTTTAGTGATAATGACTTCTAATCGATCAACATGCAAAGGTTAAGGGCTGAGAGCTAAGGACCCCATCCAAAGGCGTGTGTAATGTAATGTATGAGTGTTAGTGGCAGCTTTAGGAGTAGAGCAGATTGTTTGTTTTCAGGAGAGGATTAAACTTACAGAATACAGTAGAATTAATTATTAGAATTTAGAGTGTCGAGTAAAGTTTAGTTAGAGAAAACATTTTTTTTAATTTAACATGAAATTCAGACAAAAGCAGTCGTCTGCATTTTTAATTTACTAGAGATGAATATATGTTGACTATCCCTGTTTTGAGATTCTCTTATGAAAAAGAAAGGATTTCACATAGAGAAGGGTGCATTTAGTAAAGGTTGATGTTTTCTGATGTATTTGTCGAGGAGATCCCAGTGAATCGGTATGATAAAAAAGGTATACTTTGATAATTAGAATCTAACCACAAAGATTTAAGTAAATGAGTTTTTGTCTATGTCCCGAAAGAAATAAAATAGTTAAAAAATGAAACAAATCTCTGAGACCTCAGTTTCTAGCATAAGTCTGGCTGGATTAAACAGCTATTTATTATTAGTTTTTATTTATTTATTATTAGCTTTTGGCTTGATGTTTGCGTATTTTTCATGTAAAATTTGTATAATTTTATTTTTTTCTTCACTGGTAAGAGTTACAGTGGACAATAAACTCTAATAATAAACGTGAATATGGAAAAGAAAGGAAAAATCACATAAACTCACCATCATAGTTAAAGATCCAAGTGAATCAGTATGATATAAAGGTATACTTTGATAATTAGAAGCCAACCACAGAGATTTAAATGAGTTTTGATGTATGGCACAAAAGAAATAAAATAGAAAATGAGACAAAGCTCTAATTAGTAGAACAACCATGTGAAAAAGGGTCAGGACACAATGGACGGAGAGTCGTTCAGTTGGTAAAGAGGTAAAATGGGACCTGAGTTTATAGAATAAACTGGCTGAATTAAACCGCTATGTAATATTTGTTTGTGGCTTGATTGCATATTTCTTTATGTAAATATTGTATAATTGTTTTTTCTTCACAGGTAAGAGTTACAGTGGACAATAAACTTAAATAATAAACATGAACATCAATTTTATTCTTCTGAACTGAGATTATTACTGATTTCCTATGAAAGAACAAAGATGAATCAATTTGCAGAAATAAAACAGAAACTGAAGAACATATGTTGATGAACACACAGTGGAAAAAATTACTTGTCAGAAAATGTGTTGCATTTTGATATAAAAACATGTTTGGAGACATTGAAAACAAATGTTATTCTTTAATAAATAAATCTTTGCTTAAAATTTTCAGTAAGAAGTTTAGAAATAAACACTACTGCAAAAGCTTATCTTTTGGAAATATTTGCAAATGACATTTTGCTATCAAAATATAATATTGGAGGAGCATCTTCCGGCAATTTGAAATCACAGCAGACTAGAAAAAATAAAGATTTGTGAAGTGTGTGGTAAAACATGTTCAACCAGTTAAAGTGTAAAGACTAACACGCTGACACATAACACATGTGAAGTGTGTGGTATGGCATCTTCCAATTATTCTGAAACTAAGGAGTAGCTGCAAACTCCGCCAAAAGAGCAAGTTTGTTTTTAAAGAGAGTGGCAAAGCATTTGCAAGCAATCGTGATGTACCATCAAACATGCAAACAAACTGGAGAGAAAACTTGAATACCTACTGGAGAGAAATTGCCTACTAGACACTGTCCTCGAGTGTCTAAGTCTCTCTGTACAGGGGTTTGTCAGAACAATCTGGCATGAGGATACTTTTTCCATAGAAGTAAACCCTGACCAAATATTCAAAATCACATAGTATTTGCTGCCCAAATAAGATCTCACTATGGCTAACCCACATTAGCTTTTATGAGGAATGGTGCACCTTCTTCAAGTGATATTACCTCAAGTAATAGCACGCAGCTGGATACTCCACCAGACTAGATAAATATTTGTCCTGGAATCCAGTTAGACCAAGAGACCAAACTGAAGATATACTACAATATATGAAAATGATTAATTAGGGAGAGGAAAATTATGTTCTCAATTTCTTTACTAACTTTGTATTTGAGAGATAAAGAACTTAAATGGAACAGTCGAATATCTACGTATCTCATATAGATTTCAAGTGTTAGCCCCAGGTTTGAGGGCCCCCTAGATATCTGAGAACTTTGACGGAAGTAAAATAAAACAAAAGAAAGAAACCCTTTTCTTATAAAGTGTGTGGTAAAAACTATTCCCATAAAAATAATGTTACAAGACATGCAAACACACGCTGGAGAGAAACTGTTTTCTTGTGAAGTGTGCGGTAAAACGTTTTCATGTCAAAATGATGTAACGAGACACATGCTAACACACACTGCAGAGAAACCTTTTTATTGTGAAATTTGCGGTAAAACATTTGCACATCAAACTAATGTAACGAGACACATGCGAACCCACACTGGAGAGAAACCTTTTTCTTGTAAAGTGTGCGGTAAAGCATTTGCACATAAAAATCATGTAACAAGACATATGCAAACACATACTGGAGAGAAACCTTCTTCTTGTAAAGTGTGTCGTAAAGCATTTGCACATCAAAATGATGTAATGAGACACATGCGAACACACACTGGAGAGAAACCCTTTTATTGTGAAATTTGTGGTAAAGCATTTGCACAGCAATATAATGTAACAGAGCACATGCGAACACACACTGGAGAGAAACCTTTTTCTTGTAAAGTGTGCGGTAAAGCATTTGCACGTCAACGTTATTTAATGGTACACATGCAAACGCACACTGGAGAGAAACCTTTTTCTTGTAAAGTGTGTGGTAAAGCATTTGCACACCAAATTGATGTAACAAAACACATGCGAACACACACTGGAGAGAAACCTTTTTCTTGTAAAGTGTGCGGTAAAGCATTTGCACATCAAAATCATGTAACAGGACACGTGCGAACACACACTGGAGAGAAACCTTTTTCTTGTAAAGTCTGTGGTAAAGCATTTGCACACCAAAGTGATGTAACGAGACACCTGAAAACACACACTGGAGAGAAACCTTTTACATGTAAAGTGTGTGGTAAAGCATTTACACGTCAAACAAATGCAACGGTGCACATGCGAACACACACTGGAGAGAAACCTTTTTCTTGTGAAGTTTGTGGTAAAGCATTTGAACATCAAACGAATGTAACAAGACACATGCAAACACATGAGAGAGAGAATTTGAATGGTTGATTGGGGAGAGGAAAGCTTTGTTCTCAATTTTTTTAAGTGTGTCAGAGAAAAAAATTTAATGGAAAATTCGAATATTTAAGTGTCTCATATAGAGTTCAACTGTTAACTCCAATTAAAGCATAAATCACAAGAAATGAATATTACAACATATTTAAATTGTCAACTATAGAGAGAGAAAATTATTTTCCTTACTATTAATAAGTTTGTAATATATGGCAAAGTATTTGTAGAATAATCCAATGCTAAACTACATATGAAGACATGAGAATTATTATTAAATGTGTGGTAAAACAATTACATTTAAATATATATTGATGCAACATAGGAAAACATTGGAGAACACAGTCTGCATAGAAATTGATTACCTACTTAACAATCTACTAACAAAATTTGTAATATATGTAACAAAACCATTGCAGTCAAGTCAAATGCTTAACTACACATGAAAACACACTCTAACAAGAGTTCTTATTCATATGAAGCGTGTGGTAAAACAATTACATTAAAATATATATTGATAAAAATATGAAAACATTGCAGAACACACTCTTCACAGTCAAATCCAATGCTACACATGAAGACATTCGAATCTTAATTAAAAATATGAGAACAGCTAACCCTAACGCTAACATGCTGCCGGCAATCTTTTAAACGACTTACATACTTAGTATGGGGCAAAAGGGAGAAAGTCACCTGCTTTGAAGTCATCTTCCGGCCTCACTCCACTACAGTTTAGATGTAGTTTTCTAAGGATTCTTCCATTATCTAAGATTTGTGTATATCCGTTTTTTCTTTGTGCCTTTAATAAAGTGTGGTCCCAATTGGCAATTATAACCATCTTGGACACAATGTTATTAGGGAAGTCATTATTGAATATAAGGAATAATAATGACAAAATGATTGACCCCTGAGGCAGTCCTACATTAATATTACACTGTTTGGATGTACATCTATTTGGAGCAACCTGGATGGTCCTCCTGTCTAAGAAAGAACTTATTATATTTAATATCCGTCCAGTTATACCATGTGATTTACTTTTTATTAGAAGACTTTATGCCAGACTTTGTCAAAGTCATTGGATTTATCAACAGCTTCAACCCTGGGTCGCCCACCTTATCATTTAACTACATTGAAGATAACATAGACTAAAAGATAAAACGAGTCCATTGAGCATCTGATGTGTTATATGAGAGCGTCTCAGCCATTCATTTTGTAGTACACTCTCGTTTTGATAAATGACTTCTACCTTTTGGCTTAGGAATTTAGGATGATGTCTACTGATATTACTAACTGATCTGTTTTATCAAGTGGACGATGAGCATTCGTCACACAATCCTTGGGTACTGTGACAAGGAATAGGTCTAGAATTGAAGTTGGTAGTGTTCCCGATCTGGCAAGAGGGTGCGGAACATGACTCTGTAGGCAATGATCTATAGAGAAGCTAAAAATACAGGGTCGATCTGTGTAACTTGAGGAACTAAGCCAATATTTATGGTGGACATTGAAGTCACTAAACAGTACTTAGGCATTAGTATCTATACTATCAGGGACATGATCGATTAGGGTACACTCATTGTTTTCAAATCTACTTATTCTTAACATAAGTAAGCTGTCATGTGAATAATTTGCGCATGCGTAGTCATGAAACAGTTGAACAACATAAAAATCCGATTGCTTCAATTCCCAACTTTTCAAGTTTGACCTCTTGTTTCCGAATGAATACAGGTTAAAACTTTTCCACATCTGAATACTCTATATACTAATTTTCGAAGTATTCGGATAAAAAAGTACATAGGTTGAGAGTTGTTTTCACACACATTCTCATTTTTAGAGATATACTAGCAGCAACCTCGCGATGTCCGGTCGTAAAATACGCATAAATATATTTTCATTATTGCAGATTTCCTATTATAAACAGAAATACCGAAGATAACTTTTATCACATGTCTGAATACCCTATATATCAATTTTCAAGTATAAATGTATAAGGTTGAGAGTTGTTTACACATATTTTCACTTTCATAAATATACTAGAATTTTTTTTTGTGTCTATATATCATTTCCTATCTCGAGCAAAAGAATATTTTACCTAACCTAGGACGTGGATTACACAAATTATGTATGAAATACTTTTAAATTCGCTTGGACATGTAATTAACAGTATGAATATTAAATAATTTACAATTCCTAGGACGGATAATTTACAACACTTGTATTAAATAATTTTCTTACCCTCTGACGGGTAATGTAAATATATATGAAACAATTTAACATACTCTCCTTAGGTATTGTACAACATACATGAACTAATTTCTCTTCCCATCAAGACCATTATAATTAAAAACAAAATGAATTCAGTGTTAGAAGATTAATCACTAGAATTTCTAAATAAATACATAAATACATTGTCTTGGTTAGTGATTAGGTAACGCTTGCTTCAACAGAAAATCTGTTATTGCTGTGTTTCTTTTTCCACCACCACCGATACTATAATTTTAAGCAAAATTATATAATTTCTAGAATAGTACTCAGCAGATTTTCCAAATAAATATGTAAATATTAATTCAGTGCGGCCCATATTCTGTATGTTAGTTTCTTATTTAATACATTGTTAGGTGAAACTACAGAATAGTTTTAAAAAATACCTACCTCTCCCTATATAAAGAATGATTTTCTAAACATTAACGTTATTATTTCAGTATAGTCCATATTCCGTGTGTCAGTTTTTTATTTATTAAATTGTTAGGTGAAAGTACATATTAGTTAAAAACATACCCTCTCCATATTAAGAATGGCTTTCTAAACAATAACGTTATTGTTTTAGCACAGACTGTATTCTGTATATCAGTAAATAATGCCATTATTTAAGCGTAGTCTGTATCCTATATGTCAATATCCCTCCCCCATCTTTAAAATGTATATGAAATAAAGTAGATATGAGATCGTAAAATTCTACAACCATTTCCGGGACTGATTCCTTATCATCCCATCTCTTAAAAATATGTAAAAAATGAAGAAATTTTGAGATCGTAAACTGCTTCAGCCATTTCTGGGACTGACTCCATATCATCCCCCTCTCTTAAAAATAGATATGAAATAAAGGAAATTTGAGATCATAAACTGTGACTTCACATTCCCCCTGTTTTTTGTTATTGCAATTGCTGTAGGGGGCTACTATCAGGGACATAAGCTACAGGGGTGCTATGCGGGGAGTTGGGCAGCAAGATGTCGGTTCACGTTACACTTGAACTTGTGCATGTCAATAGTTAGGGAAGCAGGAACTTGGAAGGGAATTCCAAAGTCCAGCGGTTCTGGGAAAGAAGCTACTGGAGTAGAAGGCCCTCTTACATCTAAGGATCTCAACTGTGAAGGGGTGGGATTTTGCTGCTTGTCGGGTTTTTCGGGGGGCACTTATGTTGAGGGGGCACAAGTGCTAGCAGTTCGTCAGAGCATTCACCATTAAAATACTTGTAGAACAGGCAGAGGGATGCTACATTACGTCGATGGGACAGAGGCTGAAGCTTAGATGACAGTTCAGGACCTATTAGGTTAATGATTTCTTTTGAACCCTTAAAAGTGAGAGACTAGTAGCAGATGCACCAGCCCAAATATGACAACAATACTCCATACATGTGCGAATGGTGGCCTTATAGAGTTACAGGATACTTTCGGGCATTAGTAGCTTTCTAGCACGGTAGAGAGAACCTACCTGTTTTGCAGCGTTTTTGACAATGCTCTCAATGTAATTTTTTCAACCCATGTTTCCTGTGAATGTTAGGCTGAAGAATTTAAAAGATGTACTTGCAGATAAAGAGTATTTGGCCATTGCTATTGGTGGTAGAGAGGTTTTCATATAATTATTGAAGGAAACAAGTTTAGTTTTGGCAGCATTTAATGTGACTATCCATTTTTGTCCCCATTCCACTACAGATCGGAGGTCATCCTCTAGTGTTTTTGCCATTTCTCTAGATATGTGGTCATTTGTTTTCCTGTCGTGTCGGTTATAGAGAGTGCTGTCATCAGCATATATACCCATCTCACAGACAATTTTGTCAGGGAGGTAATTTATGAATATTAGGAATAATAGAGGCCCACGGATAGACCCCTGAGGCACTCCCGCATTTATATCACATTGTTTAGATGTATGACCATCGATGACAACCTGGATTTTTCTCTTAAGAAGGATTTAATTATGTTGAGTATTCTTCCAGTGATACCGTATGATCTGATTTTCCTGAGAAGACCTTCATGCCATACCCTGTCAAAAGCCTTAGATATATATAGAGCTACTGCTCTACCCTCCCCTGCTTTATATATGCTCAGAGATTACAGTTGGGATGTCTGCTGTGGAACAGGCTTGCCTAAATCCATATTGTTGGTCGCTCACAATTGTAGCATCTGTAAGGTGATGAATTAGAGCTTGGTTAATAATGGACTCAAATATTTTGGTGAAAAGTCGGAGGAAGCTAATGGGGCAGTAATTTACTGGAATTTTTGAAAACTGGTAACACAGAAGCAGTTTTCCAGCATGCAGGAAAGCAAGATTCCTTAAAGCATTTGTTGTAAGGTTGGGAGAGAACTGGCGCTACTTTGGCTGAGCACTTTTTTAATAGCACAACCAGGATGAAATCAGATCCACATGGTTTTGATAAGTCAAGATATTTTATGATGGCATGCACCTGAGATGAGGTGATTTCCAGATCGTCTAGTGTGGCGTCTGTCCGCAAATAGAAGTCAGGGAGGGGGTGATTTTCAGGGTCCAGTGTGGTGTTGGAGGCGAACTGACTGGCAAGCATTTTAGCCTTCTCGGTTGCTGAGCAAACAACCTCATGATTGTTGGATAGTGGGTGGAATTGTTGATTGCCCATTATTTACTACACTTGTAGATTTTCCAGAAGTCACAGGTTCCTAATTTCTGTGCTTTGATGCGTTTTTTTGTAGTTTCAGTAATTTCTCCCTTAGCTGACACTATTTCTTACAGTTCTTTCTGGCTTCTATATACTTCTGTCTGTTTGAACTGGACTTATGTCGGTTAAATCTTTGGTATGCATGCTGCCTTTGCGCAATGGTTGCTGCACAAGTAGAAGTAAACCATTGGGGAGAGTGGGGCTTCCTATAAAACTTCCGTGTTGGAGCATGTACTTCAATTGCTGTTTTGAACCACTCAGTAGTCTCATGTGCGCACTGTTCAGCAGAAAGTGAGAAGATATTTCGTCATGGAGCGTCTCTGATGAGATCCCTGATGGCTTCACAGTCAGCCCTTTTATAATATCTCGTTTTGAGTAATGGATCTTTTGTTTTGGCTCTAGAGTTTACTGCGATTTCAACTATTATCACTACATAATCAGCATTACCAAGTGGGCTATGGGCATTTGTAATGTAATCATCGGGGACTGTGGTCAGAAACAGATCAAGAAGTGATGCGTGTTCTTGCTGGTCAGGGAAACAGGTTGGAAACGTAATCGTCTGTGATAGGGAATGGGTTATAGCGGAGCTATGTGTTTTGTTACCAGCTGCATCCATGAAAGTAGAAAATACAAGTCACCAAATACATGCGCTAGTGTCCAGGGAAAGTGCTGTATCTATGCTGTCAGAGACTTTGTTTATTAAGGTACAGTCCTGGGTCGATGGAGAGCGGTAGAGAAAATAAAAGTAGCTAATGTTATGTTGCATGTTAAGTCTAAAGCACATAAAGGCTTGATTGTCCAATTCTAGTTTTGTTTCTCTAGTCAAGGGGAGGGTATTTCGAATATAGACTTCAATCCCGTGCATATGTCTGTCAGATTCCTTATGGCAGAGTGGGAAATATCCGGGTATATTAAAGTAGTTAGAGGGGATGGAGAAGTGTAGGTTAGTCTCACTTAGTGCTAAGATATCTAGGGTGTTTCTTAGGAGAAATGCTTCAACGTCATTTAAATTAGTTCTAAGCCCATGGATGTTCGTAAATGCAAGCCTCAAGGGAGGAAGCAGTTTGGTTTTGTTTGAGTTTTGTCCTGTTTAAGTGTAATTTTAGATTTTATTGTCATCATTGTTTTTTTTGTTTGTTTTTTAGAGTTTCAGTTTAGATAGGGGTGCGGAACAAGTGGTTATGCAGAATACTAGATATGCAATATAAGTAGACCATCAGCTGACCCTCCATCTACTAGGATTGTGGCCTCAGGAAAGCCCATCGGGGATGAGTGCAGGGTCCCTTTTTCCATGCGCGACATGGCACTGCAAACATCCAAATATTATTCAACTGTTAGGGTTTCTGTAGTACCTGTCGAGAATAGCAGCCAGGATCAGACGATGGTCAAACCAATCTACCTGTACAGGCATTTTGGCATTTATGCACTCCCAAGCACCCAGTTTAGAGGGATGGGATGTGTCGGGAGAGGGGGAAAATGGCGTTCCTTGCCCTAGTCAGGAAACAAGATCTATCACTGAGTGTTTCTGTCGAATCCTTGTGATTCGACTTCTACGCCTGGCTAATAGGCAAAGAAGGAGCGTGGGAGCCGGGTGATAGGCAGTGCCTATCTACTTAAGCAGTTTAGGTTTGCAGACCGGTAATTTGAATCACCAGCTCTAGGAAGGTTTTCATCCAAGACTAGAGAGGCCTCCCTCCCCTTAGGTTCAGCTTCAGAGTTTTCCTTTTCCTAGACAGATGACCTGGGAAGATCTACATGTCCATCAGCACCGAGAAGGTTTGCCCCACGCCTACATCCTAATCCAGGTATTTCTGCGACCCCGCGTGGGTAGTTAATGTTACTGGATTAGTATATAAATGTTATATATCTACTGATAAATTACACTCCTCAAAGTGATTAAGGGACATTGCTATTTCATTGTTACTGGAGGAGGAGGTGAGTAAAAGTTCATGCAGTGGAAGCAGCTGTAATAGGTTTGTTGGATGTAGTTAGTATATGGTTTAATATATTTCCTTTAAATTTAGAATTGTTTTCCCTTAGTTTTATGTTGGCTTAGGAATAGGATAACGCGTTACAGGATCTTTTGATATTAAGAATTAACTAAAAATATGATTGCCCAGGATCTGGATATTTTAGATGGAGAGAGGGTTAAGATGTATATTCAATGTATATACAAGTACCGTCATTTTTATATGGAGTACAATACAGTACAAGTATAATTGGAAGTAAAATTATAAGCTATGGCATATTTAGTATGTATAATAAAGTAAATAGATATATGGGCAGTTTTCCAGTAGATGCGAATATATGGAGGTTGTAAGTATTAAATATGTTTTTACTTTTAATGAAGATATCTTCAGCTTTCGTTTAAAAATCAGGAAGTTGTATTTTGCATTACAGAGTATCGATTCAGTTTTTGTATTTATTGCAAAACTTAAGAATAGACAGCTATTGCTATGTAATGTAGAGTGATGTAAATCTAAGTACAGACTATGTCTGGGTAAGAATAAACTAATGCATGTTTTAGCGGTAGCAATGTATAGATGTTAAGTGATAATGCCTTCCAGTCGATCAGCATGCGAAAGTAAAGGGCTGAAAGCTAAGAAACCCCCTCCACAGTGTGTGTAATGTAAGTGTGGGTGGCAGCGAGGGAAGTAGAGTGGACTGTTAGTTGTTAGGAGAGGATTAACTTACAGAATACAGTAGAATAATATATATATATATATATATATATATTATTCCTTAATTGGAATTCATTTTTTAGATGAGCATTATATATATTAATTTTTTTTTTATTTCGAACTATTATTTCATCTTTTATTGATTGTTGTTTTATTCACAACGTTTCGGCCAACTATTCCTCTGGCCTTCATCAGGTGGTAACCGCGACGGATAGGAACTTTGAATCTCCTAACTGCTTTCTCAGCCATCACTGCCATCCGTAGTTGTTGTCGTCTCACCACATTTTTGCCAATTAACCTCTGGCACGCTTTGGGTGCGATTGAAACCACTACCTTCAGACAATCTTCATCTGGAACTGTAGAGATTCAACGTCTCTATCAACTGCGCCACGATCAAGGTTGGATTCTTTGATCTTATAAATCCAAGTTTATTCATCTGATCTTCTATAGTCGGGTCCGTACCGATTGGTATATATATATATATATATATATATATATATATATATATATATATATATATATTATTCCTTAATTGGAATTCATTTTTGAGATAAGCATTATATATTAATTCATTGTTATTTTACAACAACAGTAATGCCTGGTAGAAAAATATATTACAGTTATTTGGCCTTTTGGCTAAGATCAAACTGTAGTATCTGTTCTGATGCACAATTTCAGCAAAATCATCTACTGACGCCCTCTCCATAAACAGAAAAAAGCTTGGTAATGCTTGGGGGAATGAACACGAACAAATCTCACCCTAACCTCACCTCACCTAAAAATAAAGGTTTGGTAATCCCTAGTGGCCTACAGGGTACTTTTAAAAAGCAACATAATCGTGCTTGTTCCCCCCTCCTCCCATCCTTACCAACACATGACGTCACTTTCTGAACATGACTCAGCTGTTTTTCGAAATACATGGTTTCATTATAAATTGTTTGTATTTTTTTAATATAGGTATTACACTGTAGAAGCACCTTATTTAAAATTCAGGCTACTCAAAAAATAGCAAATATTTCAAAGTGCAGTTAGTGATTAGGCTACACTTGCTTTACAATATAGTAATCAAGAAAGTCGATTGAGAAACGGATACTTAATGTTAACTAATGTCGGAAATTTATCTTGTTTCCAGATAAATTCGACATGAAACTAACTAGCCTGACAAAAATAAACTAAAAGCATGGAATAAAAAGTAAAGAATAAAATATAAAGGTCTTGTTTCAAAACGAAGAAGAGATTTTATTCACAATAAAATTAGTTGCAAATATTTTCCCTTTGCGGCATTAAATTAAAAAAAAACGCCAAGGTAACATATAATGAAAAAAATAACACTGGTTCGTCGTATCCATGAACAAATACAATAAGATTCAAAATATTAGTTCCTAATCACACTCTCATATGTAATAAATTTTAGGACAAAATTTGCCAAGTGCATTTACAGAAAGAATTAAAACGTATCTCAATGAAAAAGAAATATACTTTATTTTCAAAGTGTTCTGAAAAGAGAATAAAAAATTTGCAAAATGTATTTAATAGGGGAAAATAATTTGCAAAATGCTTTCAAATAAAAGCAGAAATTTTCCAAACTACTTTAACATAAAGTAGCAAAATTTGACGCGAAAGTAACTAGCCTGAAAAAAAAAAATAGGAGCGTACTCACAAATTGAAAGCCAGTCAGGCACGTGCCTTTTTTTATCTTGTTTAAAGTCCTTTGAGAATTTTCTCTTCTTCCATTTGCGAGCAAACCGTAGCCACGCAGATGGATTTCAGAAGCATGCCGCGTCGCATGTCAGGGTATTCTTGCCGGGTTTTCTTCTTTGAAGGGGGTTCCAAAATTCCTTGTCATGTAAAATAAGGTATTTTTAAAAATAATTACATTCCTTCCAAATACGTGCAAAACCATAGCCACGTAGATATTTTTCAGAAGCATACTGCATCGAATGTCAGAGGTATTCTTGCCGGGTTTTCTTCTTTGAAGGAGCCTCCAAAATTTCTTGTCTGCGCTGGGCAATAAGCACATCAACTCTCCACGTCGCTGAAACCAAAAAAGAGGCCGAAATTCGCGCTGGGCTCGTGACGTCATCACGGAGCTAGCATTTCCAATTTCTTCAAATTAAAGGGAGTTTCGTACAAACCCAAAATGTACGAAACTAAAAATCATAAAGGATACAAAATGCAAAAGATCAAATACAAGAACCAGAATATAATTAATAAATGTAAACAGGGGGATGCACTATTATTGGTACAAGAAAATTCCAACACTAATACTAAACAACAATAGAGATAATACATGTCAGTTTCTTATTTAATAAATTGTTAGGTGAAAGTACAGACTAATTTAAATAATACCTTCCCCTCCAAATATTAAGAATGTTTTTTTAAAATAATAATGTTATTATTTCAGCTCGGTCCGTATTTTGTGTGTTATTGGCATCTCCTCCTCTGCTTGAAAAAATGTATGAAATTAAGTAAATATGAGATCGTAAAATAGATATATAGATTTGTTTTCATATTAACAAATAACAACATATCAGCTAATGCTTAAAGAACATTTTTTACATGTAAATTTGCCGATGTCTGTATGCGATATACATGCATGTCAGCAAAGATATTATTGGCTATAAACCACCCTTGGTGCATGAATATTATTTCCTGAGAATTTCGGTGCTATTTAACGAGTAGTTTAAGATTTTACTTGTTAGACATTTACACACCCACGTCTACTGTTTTATTTATATCGATAAGATCAGAAAACCATCTAATGTTCAAAGTACACAGAAAAATTACACATAAGAATGATTAGGTACATTACTATTCGCACACCAAAATGATAGATGTTATATTGCATATCCCTCCATATTTACATGATTAAACCAGAAACCAGCAGGAGCAACAATAGAATAACTCGCACCTCACCTCACCTCACTTCAACAAAAAAAACCTCCAGAGAAAGCCGTACATAAAAAAATAATAATAATAAACACAAACATTACAACAAACGCAACTCCGGCAGCATAAAAAACACAAATAATTATTTCACAAGACACTCAGTACAACACCGACTAGATTAAATTCAGAACTTTCTTAGCTTTAAATCGATATAGCACATGCATACACCAAACAGACGATTCCCTACAGCGCATTAAAACGCAAAAAAAAAAAAAAAAAAAAAAAAAAAAACACACACACACAACGATTAAAACTCCTGTTGCGGGACTAATGGGTGTGTCGATGTTAATCCCGCAAATTCAAAATAATAATAATAATAAGAGCAGTGATGATAATAATAGGTGATAGTAGTAGTAATAAATTAGGGAGTATAGATGGTGACAATAGGGATAAGAATCAGAAGACGAATCAAGTTTAAAATGAGAGATGGTATTTATTTGCTCCCCCACTGAGCAAATTAGGCACAAGGCCGTTTTTAATGTGAGGTAAAAACCAGTTCCCCTAAAAGTAGGCAAAAAGGGGGCACTCTGGTTACCAAAAAATAATAATTGTCCCAGTATAGAGGGTTTCCCCTCCATTGACTGGTACAAATTATCTTAAGTGCAGTATCTGCGGGAACAGATACTACACTTTGATCTTGCCCAAAAGGCCACGTAGTGTAAGTTTAAAATGAGAGATGAAACAATCAAGCAAAGATGACTGAGACGAATGGATAAATTATGTAAAATTTATTTTTCATAAAAGATTGTAAAAGAGAAGATACGAAAGTTTCTTCTTGGTCGAAAGTCTCTTTCTATGACGGAGATAATTCAATGTTTTCCATGTAATAAAAAAAGTCAGTTCCTCAACTGAGGTATAAAAAGATCTACATGTGAAGAAGTAAAAAAGTCCTGCGACTGAATTAATTGAATTTTTTTTTATGTATTGAAATAATCAAGAAAAGTCCTTCAACTGAATTAATTGAATGGATTTTTTATGCATTGAAATAATCAAGAAAAGTCCTTTGACTGAATTAATTGAATGTTTTTAAAGGAGACAAGTAAGAGTTCCTGGTTAGAAATAACCAGTCTTTTTACAAAGAATTAAACTATAAAAGTCCACTTATTAGTCGAGAGATAAAAAACTTAGTGGAGAGATAAAAAAAAGGGAAAAAATGAAAAGTCCATTAGAGTTGCAAGCCCATATCCACGTGGAGAAATTAAAAGGTTGTGGCCCGCCCGCGCATGTTTAACGTCTAAACGCGGACGGGTTGATGTTGATGTTTACGCCATGGTGCTCAAAGGTCGATCCCGTGTGGGCGAAAAATGCTTTTTTATATACTTGTCCGCCCGGCTCCATGGAGGCATTCAGAAAAAACATCTTTTTAAAATTTGTTTTCCTCTTTAATCCGATTGGATGAAAAGAATAACATTCTTATGACGTAAGATGCTTTAAATGACGTCCGTACGAATAACTGAAATTTCGTTTAAGAACCACCGAATTTGCATGGGTGGGCAAAGGAAAATGTATGCGCAGCTCAGCTGAAACGATGTTTATACATCCACGCACGCGCAACTGGGTTTTATTGTTGAGGCAGCGCGCCATTATTTTTTTTGGAATAGATTCGACGCACGAGCGTCGGGGCTACGTATGCTCTGTGACTATAAAACCACCAGTTTTTTGGACAAACGGCAGATCGGCCCCTGAACGTCAAGCTGTGAATCTCGTTCCGTCAGCAGCCAGTAGCAGTTAACCCCTCGCTACCTCACTCGTGACACTGATACAAGCCCTGAAGATTACTCCTCTTCCGCCGCCGCCAGGTCACCACAGCCTACCGACCTCTCGCTAGCGACACCAGCTGTTTAGGATCACCCCCCTCCAAAAAAGAAAAATCACTAAAAAAAATGAAGGTTTTTTTCGTTTCTAAAGAATTAAAAAAACAAAAAACAAATAAAAAGCAAAAAAATCTAAAATAAATGTAACTATTTTCATCAGAAATCGAAAGTTTTTTAAACAATAAAAAAAGAAACATTAGCGTAAAATTATGAATAATAAAACCACCAGTTCCCTCCCTCTCCAAGATTAAAGAAAGAGTATATAAGAAAACGAAGAATACAAGATATGTGGAGTATATTGTATGTGTTGGTAATTATTTTCCGATGTTTTCTAGCTGATTAAAATATAATTGAGTAAATATAGGACACTAAAACCAGATATGATACATAGAAAGCTGTGACGTAACTGTTTTAAATCTAACAAATAAATAAATAAAGATAATGCTAGTAATGGGAAATGGCATGTGTTACTTTAAAGTGATTAAATGATTTATAGCAATGCATGATGACAGGTGTTACTTTAAAGTGATTAAATGATTTATAGTAATGCATGATGACAGGTGTTACCTTAAAGTGATTAAATGATTTATAGCAATGCATGATGACAGGTGTTACTTTAAAGTGATTAAATGATTTATAGTAATGCATGATGAAAGGTGTTAATTTAAAGTGATTAAATGATTTATAGTAATGCATGATGATAGGTGTTACCTTAAAGTGATTAAATGATTTATAGCAATGCATGATGAAAGTTGTTACTTTACAGTGATTAAATTATTTATAGTAATGCATGATTACAGGTGTTACCTTAAAGTGATTAAATGATTTATAGCAATGCATGATGACAGGTGTTACTTTAAAGTGATTAAATGATTTATAGCAATGCATGATGACAGGTGTTACCTTAAAGTGATTAAATGATTTATAGTAATGCATGATGACAGGTGTTACTTTAAAGTGATTAAATGATTTATAGCAATGCATGATGACAGGTGTTACTTTAAAGTGATTAAATGATTTATAGTAATGCATGATGACAGGTGTTAATTTTAAGTGATTAAATGATTTATAGTAATGCATGATGATAGGTGTTACCTTAAAGTGATTAAATGATTTATAGCAATGCATGATGAAAGTTGTTACTTTACAGTGATTAAATTATTTATAGTAATGCATGATGACAGGTGTTACTTTAAAGTGATTAAATGATTTATAGCAATGCATGATGACAGGTGTTACTTTAAAGTGATTAAATGATTTATAGCAATGCATGATGACAGGTGTTACCTTAAAGTGATTATATGATTTATAGTAATGCATGATGACAGGTGTTACCTTAAAGTGATTAAATGATTTATAGCAATGCATGATGACAGGTGTTACCTGAAAGTGATTAAATGATTTATAGTAATGCATGATGACAGGTGTTACCTTAAAGTGATTAAATGATTTATAGTAATGCATGATGGCATGTGTTACTTTAAAGTGATTAAATTATTTATAGTAATGCATGATGACAGGTGTTACCTTAAAGTGATTAAATGATTTATAGCAATGCATGATGACAGGTGTTACTTTAAAGTGATTAAATGATTTATAGTAATGCATGATGACAGGGGTTACCTTAAAGTGATTAAATGATTTATAGCAATGCATGATGACAGGTGTTACTTTAAAGTGATTAAATGATTTATAGTAATGCATGATGACAGGTGTTACCTTAAAGTGATTAAATGATTTATAGCAATGCATGATGACAGGTGTTACCTTAAAGTGATTAAATGATTTATAGCAATGCATGATGACAGGTGTTACCTTAAAGTTATTAACTGATTTATAGAAATGCATGATGGCAGGTGTTACCTTAAAGTGATTAAATGATTTATAGCAATGCGTGATGGCATGTGTTACTTTAAAGTGATTAAATGATTTATAGTAATGCATGATGGCATGTGTTACTTTAAAGTGATTAAATTATTTATAGTAATGCATGATGACAGGTGTTACCTTAAAGTGATTAAATGATTTATAGCAATGCATGATGACAGGTGTTACTTTAAAGTGATTAAATGATTTATAGTAATGCATGATGACAGGTGTTAATTTAAAGTGATTAAATGATTCATAGTAATGCATGATGACAGGTGTTAATTTAAAGTGATTAAATGATTTATAGCAATGCATGATGACAGGTGTTACCTTAAAGTGATTAAATGATTTATAGTAATGCATGATGACAGGTGTTACTTTAAAGTGATTAAATGATTTATAGCAATGCATGATGACAGGTGTTACTTTAAAGTGATTAAATGATTTATAGCAATGCATGATGACAGGTGTTACCTTAAAGTGATTATATGATTTATAGTAATGCATGATGACAGGTGTTACCTTAAAGTGATTAAATGATTTATAGCAATGCATGATGACAGGTGTTACCTGAAAGTGATTAAATGATTTATAGTAATGCATGATGACAGGTGTTACCTTAAAGTGATTAAATGATTTATAGTAATGCATGATGGCATGTGTTACATAAAGTGATTAAATGATTTATAGTAATGCATGATGGCATGTGTTACTTTAAAGTGATTAAATGAGTTATAGCAATGCATGATGGCATGTGTTACTTTAAAGTGATTAAATTATTTATAGCAATGCATGATGGCATGTGTTACTTTAAAGTGATTAAATTATTTATAGCAATAAATTATGGCATGTGTAACTTTAAAATGATTAAATGATTTATAGCAATGCATGATGGCATGTGTAACGTTAAAGTGATTAAATGATTTATAGCAATGCAGGATGGCATGTGTTACTTTAAAGTGATTAAATTATTTATAGCAATAAATTATGGCATGTGTAACTTTAAAATGATTTAATGATTTATAGCAATGTGTAAGTTTAATGGAATAAATGATGTATAACAATGTGTGGCCATTGAACTGCCGTAGTGAATTGGGGCTTCAGTATTCGTTTTTTCTATGTTTGTGCATAATGCAAAATAATACAATGCCATCGTTGCAGCCAATGACAATAAGCGGACTATTATAAGGGATAAATCAGTATTTTTGAATAGCGTAGTGCACTTGTAGTTGTAAGTGTATGATTGTGCAATCCAGTTAATAACGATGTCAGGTTAGTATAGTTATAATGATTATAGAAGTATCCGGCCGTGTTTAGGAGATAGAAAGACTTTTCAGTTAGAGGGGGAAATATGAGCGACTTTGTATTTAGGTCTTGGCAATTGTGATGATGTCGCTCCAAGGAAATAAGATAAGATTTTATTTTATCTTATAAATTTGCCTGTAACGGCGTTTATGATTTCCATACAATGGTAGGTATCAGTTTAGACGAAATAAATCCGTATGTGGTATATGTCATTGCAATCCTATCCCAATTTGATCCAGAGGGAAATTTGTATAAATTTCTGCAATCAAATTATTATATTGAAGAGTATCATTATTATTTTATTATTGTCAAATTCTTTTTCACAAACTAAACTTTGCGAATAATGTGCACTATGGTGTAACAGTTGCATATCATCATCGTTATTTCCATGGCAGGTGCTCGTCTGAACTCTAATCTCTGCTCCCCCCTCGCCAATCTTTCATGAAAAACACCCGTCTAGCTGAATCCACTGTGAAAAATTTCCCCCACTCTTTATCTGTGCCTAAATCAAAACGTGAATTCCATGAACAAAGCTTCTTTCTTAGAACTGCACGCCTGTGGAATTCTGTTCCGTCTGCCTGCTTCCCACCGGACTACAACTTGGATGTCTTCAAGTCCAATGTTAACAAATTCCTAATGAACCGCCCCCTTAAGTAAACACTTCATCAAATCTCCACACTAACGTAATGTACTTGCAATAACCCTTATCCCTGAGTGGCTTCCGGGCCTTGATAAGTGGTGATCACTGTGTAAAAAATAAATCACTGTCAACGACCATTATTATTATTATTGTTATTGTTGTTATTATTATTATTATTATTATTATTATTATTATTATTACACATGCACTCTTACATATCAATAACATCAATATTAATAGTGATGAAGTTTGACATTGATTTTTAAAAAATATTCATTATTTAAAAATGCAGAAAACTGAATTTTTATTACTTAATTTTATATTATTTATTTTCATTTTAAATATTTAAAAAATATTTTTTCAGGAGATTTGCAAAGATAGATTTGTAGCAGAAACAAATGGAACTTTTTTTTTTCTTTCATGAATCAATGGCTCTCCCCTGTGCTATTTGGCCACATATTAACCAATCAGGGGTGCGACGCATTGATCTTTCTATCCCCTAAGGAAATCAGCCAACATCCGGTTTGAAGGATAACAGCTCTTTGAGAGAGACACCAAATGGAACGGACCCTTTTCTTCGCTCTCTCCACCTCGGTGTTATTTCTACCGGTATTGACGATTCCACTGGGAATAACTACCACGATAGCACCGGGTAGCCGGAGTCCAGCTTTTGACCAGGAACATATCACATTCTCCTTAATAAACCTTTTCTGTGTTACCTTTTATGAAGTTGTTGCGTTCGTCATTTCAGAAGCTTTTATGGAATTATTTGTTTTATTAGGCTGTACCCTAAAAGAATTAAAACACTAAAGATTAAAATATCATTCGGGACAGTAAAAACGAAAACAACCTTTGAAAAAGTTTTTTTTTTTTTAATTTTCTAGGTTATAATTTATATTTGATATACTTTGCGCTTATACAAATTA
Source organism: Euprymna scolopes (assembly GCF_053919585.1). Classification (NCBI taxonomy): domain Eukaryota; kingdom Metazoa; phylum Mollusca; class Cephalopoda; order Sepiida; family Sepiolidae; genus Euprymna; species Euprymna scolopes. The sequence goes on from NC_136526.1 coordinate 61,748,878, forward strand.
TTTCTGTTGATAATGTCTACACTTATAACAATTGCCTTCTTTTTTTGCCAATATGTTACGTTATTCTTAGTAGAAAGATATGTTATATAAATATTATGGAAGTATCTGATTTTGAAAAATAAATTACGCTTTCAATTAGAATACACATTTAGAGTAAAATTTCAAATTTGGTCGTGCACGTGCACAACCAACATTTAATTTTTTTTCTTTTTCTACTTGTACAGTGTAATTAAGACATTAATAAAATGAAAATCTCGAAAAAAAAAAAGAAGTTATATTGCATGTATCCCTTATGGAATGAAGGTCTAAAAAAAAAATTCACTTAATTTGATCAAGTATTTGTTTTTTTACAGCTGTTACGATATCGATCAGAATGGAGCCATGTTTCGATTTTTATGAAGAACATTATTTACCCTGGTGAGGGGGGTGTATGATCTTTAGCCTTAGTTATCTCCCTGTGGCATGTTCTAAAAATTCGATCATGGTTACCGTCAGCATTCTGTCATAAAAACGTGTTTGTTTTGCTATTAAAAAAAACTACTCAATCAAACTAAGTTAATTTTTGTTGTGGAGAACTTCATTCCATAATCGGTAAGTGCAATATAACTTTTTTCCAATGTTTTCATTTTTATATATCTTGATTAAACTATACAAGTATCTTCTTTTTTATTACTTTTATCTTCCTTAAAGTGAAGAATAGAGCAGGAAGGATCCATTAAACATTGCACAATTCACTAGCAGTGTCAGAAGTCGCCATTAAAAATGTGATAAAAACTTGAATGATTAGACTTATTATCTTTCGAAGCTTATAACTACTTGAAAAATGTAATTTAAACCCTACTTTTGTTTTCAATAAAATAATAACAGGTTTAATAGAAAAATATGCAATATTTGTTTTTTTTATTTTTTTTAAATCGTTTTCTTTAAAAAAATATTTTAAGGAAATCAACGAATTCCAGAAAATCACTTATCTATAAAAATACCAATCAATGGGTACTTCCATTCTTCATTGTTAAGAATTTATCCATATTTATATTTTATATTCCATGTACTTTTTTAAATAAAATAATTTTTAAGCAAGAATTAAAAAAAAATACCGCGATATCAAACTATATAACTGGAAGAACGGGAGACAAACGTCTCCCTTTTTTCCAGTTGAGGGCTTCGGTGGCCTAAAAGCGCCAGAATTAATCTCCCCTTTCTATTTCTGACATGTGTTTGCTGTAAACAAAAGTTAGTCAAATGGGCCACCGAACTTGAAAAAAATGATCATTTTTCACTTATTATTATTAGTTTTTCGGTTTAAACAAACTCCACTCGACCAATTTTCCATTTTTTTTATTCTCTTAAAAAAAATGAGTTTTTGATTTAATATATTTTATTTCTACTTTATGGAGTGATTTTTTTTAAATCTAAAAAAAATATTGAATGAAGCAGAAAAAATTGTTGTAGGTATTCAATCTTTTCAAGACAATATTTTAAAAATGTAAGGTTTCACTTTAAAAAAATCAACGTGGTTTTAAAAAAAGGTTTTAAACTTTTGACTTTAAAGGTAAATTTGCACAAAACTTTCTTTTTTTGTTTTAAATTAGAGTATTTATTTTATCTTCAATTTGGGATATATAAATCTGAGGTGAGAATATTCGCCAGCAATTTTTTAAATATATTTTTACAAAACTTTTGAAGATTTAAAAGAAAAAAATATATATTTACAAAACATTTTTTTAAGTAAGTAACTTAACGAACGTAAATGGGTGTCTTTCTGTTTCGGATTTTTGCGACCAAGATTGATTTTTATGTACTGTGTTTTTTTCTTTTTTTGGGGGGGGGGTCTGTGTGCGTTTTTAAGACAATTCAATATTTATTTAATTATTCTTTAAAACATTAACTTCAGCGACAATTAATATATTTTTTAAATATTTTTTTTTAAATATTAAATTTTGACGAATATTCACGAGCAAGACTTTTTTTTTTAAATAAAAGATATTTAAATAAATGGGTGTCTTTCTGAGTGCGTTTTTAATATATTTACAGAACTTTTTAATAACTGTTTTATTCTTTTTATCAAACAAAAATAGAACTTTTATAATGAGATACATATATTATGGACTATTTTTCAAACATCGAAATTTAAAAATTAAAATTAGTTTTATTAAAAAAAAAAGACGAGTTGTTTTTTTTTTCGATTAAATTATAAACTTTGTTTGAACTTTCAACAAACTTTTACAGATATAAAAATAAACTTTATAGATATTTTATAATTTTAAAAAAATATATATTTAACGAAAATTTTGTATTTTTACCATTTCATTGTTGAATAAAATTTCAAAGTGATAAATGGTGAAAAAAAAATATCTTGAAAAGAAAAAGCACCTCGTCTTTTTTCTTATTCTTTTTTTAAATAAAACTTTAATTTTAAAATTTCGATAAACAGTCCATAATATATATTTCATTATAAAAGTTCTATTTTTGTTTAATAAAAAGAATAAAACAGTTAATAAATTAAAAAAAACAGTCCATTAAGTTCAAATAAAGACTGTTTGAAAAACTTATTAAAAAAAAGGTTCATTCTTTAACACCTTATTATTTTTTTATTTTTTTTTTGTTCTAGCCATTTTTTTTTCTGTGTACGTTTTTAATATAATTCAATATTTATTTAAAGTGCGATGTATGTGGTCAGTGAAGGAGAAATCCTTCTAGGCCGCGGCAATTTTTATGCATAATAAAATCACAAGTATAAACAATCGAAACTAAAAAAAAAATCTTGGTCGCAAAAATCCGAAACAGAAAGACACCCATTTATTCAAATATCTTTTATTTAAATACGTTCGTTTTGTTACTTACTTAAAATAAAAATGTTTTGTAAATATATTAAAAAGAAAAGAAAATTGCTGGCGAATATTCGAGCGTGTTTGCTATTTGACGTGTTTACAAACAACCGACGCCATGTGCTTGTGCCAATGTCAAGGTCGAATCACCGGTGTTAGTTGAAATGTGCGCTTGTCACCGCCAGGCGGCGTCGTCTGCTACAGGGTATCTATTCTTTACTTGGTTCCAGGTGCAAGGAGCTGTAATGTAAGACATATAAATGAAAACTCGTTTCAATTAGACAGTAACTTTCTGGCAAGACTGTAGTTTAGGTGGAAAAATAATCTCGAACCCTTCATCACATAAAAGGAACTAATTTCCCTAATCACCGGTACGTTACTATGTCAATAATTTCAGAAGTTGTTTTTGAAAACAACTTTACAAAAAAAAAAAAAAAAAAAAAATGAAGGTGCCAGTGCAGAGAGTGATCTGCGCTATTTTTTAAATCATATTTCCAAGTTTAATTAAAGTTTTATGATATTTATTTTAGTCAATTGTAAGGTTGAAGTATAGAATAGGTACAAAATATCCTCCCCTCCCCATGTTAAGAATGGCTTTTTAAATAACGTTATTATTTACGTCCGGATCACCCTCTGCTGCACTAGTACCTTAATGGTAAACAATACATAAATGGAAATAATAAATTATCAGACTTTTTAAAGTTTAAGTTTAAACAATATTTTTTGTTAATTAAAAATTAAAAATTGAATCATGTGATTATTGTTAAATTACGTGATTAGTTATAAACTATGCAAATTAATATTAAACACGCGTGATCTCTTGCAATTTATTATTTCTCTATTTCAAATTTAAATTTATTAATTATAAAACGTTTGGTACTTATGTATTTTTGTTACCGTGCTAAAAAAAAAGGTGCTTAAAATATCGTGAAACGTTCTGTTTAAAATTTAAAAATGTTGTTTAAAATAAAGAAGTAAAAAGTGAGAGAAAAACGATATCGTGAAACGTTTTAAAATAAATAAGTAAAAAGTTGGGCTTCTTTAAGTTGTTTTTGAAAACAACTTCTGAAATACCTATATTATTGACATGGTAACGTACCGGTGATTAGGGAAATTAGTTCCTTTTATGTGATAAAGGGTTCGAGATTATTTTTCCACCTAAACTACAGTCTTGCCAACTTTCTTATCTTCTCTTTTTATTCGTTTACAATTAAAAAAAAAATCTCGTCTCAGTCATCTTTACTCGATTGCCTCACACCCATTTATCATTATTTCTGTTTCCATTTGTTGCGAGACTGTGGGTGTCAAAGTAAGTCGAGCAACATTTTAAATAAGCCAATCCTCTCAAATAAATTAACATGGTGTCAAAAGTTTGCTTCCAATCATCGATTCTGTAAAAAACGACATAAACAAAATGTGAACAATTATTAAAAGCTCGTTTATTCGAAGTATTTTCACATAGAAATTGATGATTAGATACTTTAAAATTTAAAATATCTTTTTTTAAATGAAAAACATTTAAAATAAAGAGGAAATATTGTGTACTAATATAAAATTATCAACATTAACTCATTTGTAACAGGCATGCAAGGATCTGTAATGTAAGACATATAAATGAAAATTCCTTATGTTTTCTAATGACACTCTAAAATGCGTTTTTGATTCAATCCTAAGCATGGGCGTACAAAACGAGCAAGCAGCATGCATTCGAACAGATTTTCGAATTCGATATAAAACGATATAGTATTCTGTTTAAATATAATTTTCACAACAACCTCTTTGATAAGCGTCTTTACATAATTTTTTTTGTTAGGAAATCTATCAGATATCAGGATTTTTCTCTTTGTGGCATGTTGAGGTCTCTCATAATTTTTTGAATTAACGACTATACAATCCTTGGTGTTGTTGTTTGTTATTTCATGATGTAGTTCAGTATATAAGCTTCTCCAGATTTTAAGTCTTGCCCTTTATTCGTATTAGATAGTATTTCCGGGATAGTTTTAGATTCGGCCCGTTTTTATTGTTTTGCCCTATATGTCACCAGATCATCTTAGACGATCCAAAACAACTTTTCATTTTTAAATTATTCTACTAATTTTTTTTTATAAAGCTCAATGAACAGTTCAACCTAAATAATACTTGATGATAATCTTATCGATGTTCAGAAAGTGGTCATGGGTCAAAGACATCGATTTTGTAGTTTAACGTGTCATTATCTCAATTATAGTTCTGGATTATCAAATAATGTTTTGTATAACTTTTGCCATGAAAAATATCCAGGAAAAGCCACATGTCTTGTTGTGTTCGTAATTATATAGACATATTAACGTTATATGTTTCTTTATAGTGAACAAGTTATAATAACATATTTCATCCATATAAAAAGTATTAAGAGAGGATTATGACGTTAACTGATACAAAAAAGTGAGGAGAAATAAGCAGACATCGACATATTCGATGACATCGAAAATCCACTCTTTTCTCACGATTGGAAAACTAATGCAAACACACAGGCATTTTATGCAATATGCAATATCGCGTTTAATTCAAAAGTTCAGTCCAGCAACGACAACGAGCAGTACATTCCATTCTAGGAAATTTAGATGAAATCCAGACAATTTATAAACTACAATATGCAGATTTTCTTTCAATAAACAATTCTACCAAGATATTTTACTTCAGCCAATAAAATTCTATTCTTCGCTTTTTCTTCTCAATCTCACAATGAGGTCAGTGTAATGAGTTTTTCTGAAAAGATTATTCAGTTTCGTAAACATTGTTTCAAACAGTAAATGCTTTACTTGTCAATATTACAAATGCAATTTTATCTGTGACATGTAAAAACCGAACAATAATTTCCCTGGTTTTAAAAATGAGTTTTGTTCTTTGCATTTTTTACTCCTACTACTCTAGTGTTTTAAAAATCATTTTCTCTTCTTATCATCTGTGTAAGTTAATTGATGATTATTTGTACCTTTTTTGTTATGCAGCTGAATTAGATGGATTCGTTCAGAAGATCATGAAGAAATATGGTCGACGTGTTCTGCTACATATGTGGAAACTACACCATTGCTCCAAATGGGAAACCAGTTACAAGTTTCATAAAGTGTGATGATCAAGCTTATTTTGGTATTAAACTTGGTGACTAGGATAAAGTTTGGGCGCCACATATGGTGTGCAAGGCATGCACCGAGAGTCTGCATGGGTGGACACATGACAAGAGGAGTCTGAAGTTTGGAATTACCACAGTTTGGAGGGAGCCGACAAACCATGTCACTGACTGCTTCTTTTGCACTGTTGCTTTGACTCAGATCAACAGAAAGAACCGGGACAGCGTCAAGTATCATGATCTTCAATCAGCACGTCGTCCTTGTGATGAAATTCCAGTGCCTATCGTTTGAGAATATCCAGACATTAGTGACGAAGATACCTCCAGTTTTAAAGGACAAGAAGAAGAAGAGGTTTTTGAAGATGATGCTCCACATCCATTGTCCCAAAAGGAGTTGAATTATTTAATTCGCGACCTCAGCTTGTCAAAGAACTCTGCTAAATTGTTGGCATCTAGATTGAAGAAAAAAATCTCCTCTGACATTGCTAACATAACCTTCTTTTGCAAAAAGTATAAAAAATATATGTTTTTTCTGAAGAAACAGATTTGGTGCAGATATTACGCAGCTTTTACTTAAGCTTAGGTTGCCATTGAGAGCATCAAGCGATCTATGAAATGTGTTCTGTTACACAACAGCAACAAATTTGCCTGTGTACCCATCGTTCATTTGACTGAAAGAGAAGTATGAAGCGGTGAAGTATGTGTTGGAGAAAATTAGTTATGATCAGCATATGTGGTTTATTAATGTTGACCTAAAAATGGTGAACTTTTTGTGGAACAACAGTCTGGCTTCAACAAGTAGACATGTTTTCTGTGCACGTGGGAGAGTACGGACCGTGCTCAATTTTACACGAGGAAGAACTGGCCTGTTTGAGAGGAGGTGGTGCCTTACAAAGGTATAGTGACTGTTTCACTTACTTGTGCCAGGCTTTTCCATGATTAACCATGGAGAATTTAAAGCTGGCATCTTTCACGGTCCTCAGATTTGTCAGCTCATTAGAGAGTTCAAAAACTTAATGAACGAAGTGGAACTGGAAGTATAGAAGGCATTTGTTCTGGTAGTGAAGAACTTGTTAACAATAAGGCCAGCAATTACACAGAACTTGTCAAAAACATGCTGATTACTTTCAGAAACCTGGTCTGCAACATAAGCATCAAGATGCGCTATTTTCACATATGGACCAGTTTCCTGAGAACGTGGGTTAAATGAACAGGGAAAGAGGTTCCATCAGGACATGAAAGAAATGGAAACAAACTATCAGGGTTGCTGAGACGCAATCCTGATAGCTGACTACTGTTGGACTCTGAAGCATCCCAGGAGTTTGAAGAAATGCAATTTACGTTTATTTACTTTTATCAATGTCCACCATTCAGTTTACAGCAATCGATATTTCCATCAGTTAATCAATATATATTGTTGGACAAACATTTTCTTTCTTAAAAACCTTACTTAGGATGATGAAGTATGATGCATATTGATGAAAATGAGCTGATAATGCAACAAAAATATAATCAATCTTTTCACATAGTCTGATTTTTTCCAAATCAATATTGCATGCAAACCTGACCTGATGGAGAGAAACGGATGCTATTTCCTTATCCGGCAGTGCAACAATAAATCACTTGTATAAATCTAGACAACATTCAAAAAGTAAAAAATTATTCTCCAGTGTAATCCACTTTCAGAGTATATTGTATAAATCACGAATTATATAAAAAATATTGTTTCATTTTTTGGAAACATAAATATCTGGAAGAAAATAGACAAATTAACCAACAGAAAAACTGCACAAATTCTCTATGCAAGTTGTGTTATATTTTTTTTAATTGTTCTGTAATAAAAGTATAAAAAGAAATATAATTTTTACAAATCATCATTTTCTCGCATCAAATAAAAATTGATTTCATATACTCTTCTCACCGTTGCACATTAGGCTTGGCTTGATCAAGCAGTCTACCAAGGCTCTCGGCAGGTATAGTGAATGCTTCACTTACTTGTACCAGGCTTTTCCATAATTAACCTTCGCCTTTTATTCTCAATCTCACAATGAGGTCATGTAATGAAAGTTCTTAAAAGATTATTCAGTTTCGTAAACATTGTTTTAAAATGTAAATGCTTTACTTGTGCATATTACAAATACAATTTTGCCTTATGACATGTAAAAACCGAAAAACAATTTCCCTGGTTTTAAAAATGACTTTTGTTTCTTGCATTTTCTACTCCTCCTACTCCAGTGTTTTTTTTTTGTTAAATAATTTTCTTTCTTGTCGTCTGCGTAAGTTAATTGATGACTAGTTTTGTTATACAGGTGAATAAGGTGGATTTGTTCAGAAGATCATGAAGAAATATGGTCGACGTGTTCTGCTACATATGTGGAAACTACACCATTGCTCCAAATAGGAAACCAGTTACAAGTTTCATAAAGCTTATTTTGGTATTAAACTTGGTGACCAGGATAAAGTTTGAGCGCCACATATGGTGTGCAAGGCATACACCGAGGTGCTGCATGGGTGGACCAATGACAAGAGGGGTCTGAAGTTTGGAATTACCACTGTTTGAAGGGAGCCGACAAACCATGTCACTTACTGCTTCTTTTGCACTGTTGCTTTGATTGCGATCAACATAAGGAACCGGGACAGCCTCAAGTATCCTGATACTCAATCAGCACGTCGTCCTATTGTTTATTGTGATGAAATTCCAGTGCTTATCTTTAGAGAACATCCAGACATTAGTGACGAAGATACCTCCAGTTTTAAAGGAGATGGAAAAGAAGAAGAAGAAGAGGTTTTTGAAGATGATGCTCCACATCCATTGTCCCAAAAGGAGTTGAATTATTTAATTCGCGACCTCAGCTTGTTAAAGAACTCTGCTGAACTGTTGGCATCTAGATTGAAGGACAAAAATGTTATCGCTGACATTGCTTGCATAACCTTCTTCTGCAAAAGGCATAAAAAATACCCCCGTTTTTTCTCTGAAAAAAAAAACAGACTTGGTGTACTCTGCAGCCATTGTGCAACTTCTGTTTTAGCTTGGGTTGCCATAGTACGAACCCAAAGATTGGAGAATGTGCGTTGAGACCGGCAAGCGATCACTGAAATGTGTTCTGTTACACAAATGGCAAAAAATTTGCCTCTGTACCCATCATTCATTTGACTACACTAAAAGAGAAGCATAAAGCGGTGAAGTATGTGCTGGAGAAAATTAGTTTGATCAGCATAAGTGGTTTATTAATGTTGACCTGAAAATGGTGAACTTTTTGTGGAACAACAGTCTGGCTTCACCAAGTAGACATGCTTTCTGTGCATGTGAGATAGTAGGGACCATGCTCAGTTTGACACGAGGAAGAAATGGCCAGTTTGGGAGGAACTGGTGCCTTGCAAAGAAAGGAACATCATCAATGACCCTGTGGTGGATAGAGATGGAATACTCTTCTTACTGTTGCACATTCGGCTCAGCTTGATCAAGCACTTTACCAAGGCTCTCGGCAGGTATAGTGACTGCTTCACTTACTTGTGCCAGGCTTTTCCATAATAAACCATGGAGAATTTAAAGCTGACATCTTTAAATGTCCTCAGATTTGTCAGCTCATTAAAGAGTTCAAAAACTTAATGAACAAAGTGGAACTGGAAGCATTGAAGAACTTTCTTGTTAACAATAAGGCCATCAATTACACAGAACTTGTTAACAATAAGGCCATCAATTACACAGAACTTGTTAACAATAAGGCCATCAATTACACAGAACTTGTTAACAATAAGGCCATCAATTACACAAAACTTGTTAACAATAAGGCCATCAATTACACAAAACTTGTTAACAATAAGGCCATCAATTACACAGAACTTGTTAACAATAAGGCCATCAATTACACAGAACTTGTTAACAATAAGGCCATCAATTACACAGAACTTGTTAACAATAAGGCCATCAATTACACAAAACTTGTTAACAATAAGGCCATCAATTACACAGAACTTGTTAACAATAAGGCCATCAATTACACAGAACTTGTCAACAACATGCTGACTGCTTTCAGAAACCTGCGCTGCAACATGAGAATCAAGATGCGCTATTTTCACATATGGACCAGTTTCCTGAGAATTTCGGTTCAATGAATGTCGTACAGGGGAAGAGATTCTGTCAGGACATAATAGAAATGGAGACCAGCTATCAGGGTTGCTGGGACGCAGTAATGATGGCTGACTTCTGTTGGACTCTGAAGAGAGACCTTCCTGTTGCTAAGCATTCTAGGAGTTCAAAGAAACGGAAGTCCAAACCCTGAAGTTTGAGCAATGGTGACGCAACATGCAATTTATGTTTACTTACTTATATCAATGTCCACCATTCAGTTTGCAATAATTGAAATCTCCATCAGGTAATCAAAATATATTGTTTAATAAATATTTTTTCTTAAAAACATTACTTAGGATGATGTAGGATGATGCATATTGACGAAAATGAGCTGATAATGCCACAAAAATGTAATCAATTCTTTCACATGGTCCGATTTTTTTCAAATCAATATTGCACACAAACCTGACCTGATGGAGAGAAACGGATGCTATTTCCTGATTCAGCAGTGCAAAAATAAATCACTTGTAAAAATCTAGACAACATTCACAAAGTAAAAAATTGCTTTCCAGTGAAATCCACTTTCAGAGTATATTGTATAAATCACGAATTATATAAAAAAATATTGTTTCATTTTTTGAAACATTAAAAATATCTGGAAAAAAATAGACAAATTAACCAACAGAAAAACTGCACAAATTATCTATGCAAGTTGTGTTATATTTTTTTTATTGTTCTGTAATAACAGTATAAAAAGAAATATAATTTTTACATCATTTTCTCGCATCAAATAAAAATTGATTTCATGTAAGTCCGAAGGTTCAGTCATAAATTTTATAAAATGTTCAAATTATATTATTTTTCTGTCATAAAAAACGATTTTATCAAAAAATGTCCATATTTTCATTTCATGTAAAAGTTATTCAGTTTTGTATTGGTTGAATTTCTATAAAATATTTTCCAAATCTTTACAATAACATTATTTTCCAATCGATTATGTCTTAGAAACAATTTTCTTTTATAAAATAGAATAAACGAAATGCTTGTTTCAAACATAAAATAAATGGAACAGAAAATTACAATTTCTCTATGCAATATCAATAGTATGGGCATTAGTTTCATGCTAATATTCGAATGTATACAACAATCACACACTGGGAAATGTGTTCGACTGTATTGCAACATAAAGTTATTAAAATATGTGATTGCTTTGTAGCATCAGAATATTAGATGCATTTGATAGAAAGAACCACATAATGTCTGTAATAGGAAAAATTGAAAGGTAAACGTTTTATAAAATATGATTTTGTTTATAATAAATATTTGCGTGCAGCATATTGGATTCTGTGTAAAAGAGACGTTTAAAAGATTACTATCAAGTAATGTTTGCATGTGCTTCCTTATAAAAGAGCCACATCGTCACAAGAATATAGTTTCTCTATATTGTTTTTGTTTTATTTAAGCCGAAGCCGAAGTTCTCAGAAATAAAGGGGCCCAGTACTGGGGGGGGGAACTCTATATGAGATACAAAGACATTCGATTATCTCATTAAAATTCTTTATGTCTAAAGCTCTAGCATAGAAATTGAATTAAATATAATTTTTCTCTCCTCAATTAACCATTTTCATATGATGTAGCCCATCTTTTGTTTTGGTTCCTTGGTCTTACTGGATGCAAGGACAATAATTTATCTAGTCTGGTGGAGTATCCAGCCTTGTGCTAATACTTGAGGTAACATCACTTGGAAAAGTGCCTGATTCCTCATAAGAGCTATAGGAAGATCTTATTTGGTCTGCTAATATAACATAATTTTGAATATTTAGTCAGGATTTACTTTTAGTGAAAAATCTCATCATGCAAGTTATGACAAACCCCTGTACAGAGAGACCTTAGACAATTAAGGATAGTGTCTCGCAGGATTTCTTTTTTTTTTTTCATTTTTTTCGTCTTTTTCTTCTAGAGGGGGGACTTACAACCAGATGTCTAACATTTACCCTTATTTTAGTGAGTCCAACCAAGAGATCTTTTCAGGATTTTTGCCATCCCTTTCAGTGCAATCGTGTGTATTTCACTTGCACTTGGTTCACCGGGTATGCTTGCTATGTTCTTTTTAAAGTTCTTTTTCATAAGCCCAGTTGCTCCTATGATGATTGGTATAATTGAAACGTCTTTTAATTTTCAATTTCGTTTCATATCATACATGTCCTTGATAATTTGTTATCTTTTCCCTCTCAGCTCTGTTAAGCTCTGTATCATTCGGTACACTGACCTTTATTATGGTCGCTTTTTTGTTTGCTCTGTCCCAAATCGCTATATCTGGTTTAACAGCTGCATTTTCTAGATATGTACCAGTAGGGATTATGTAGTCATAGTGAATGGTGTAGTTGTCATTCCCAACTGTTCGTTCGGGTATATGTTCCCAGGATTTTTTACTACACTGAATGTTTAGTTTCTTACATATCTTCCAATGAAGATATTTCCAAACTCCGTTATTGTGATCTGTATAATAACCATCTCTAAATAGGACTTTGCAACTAGAAATCAGGTGCCCACACTCTCAACCTCAGTGTTGCAGAACCTGCATTTATTATTGTTGCTTAGACCACTCATCTTTTTGAAAGCGTTTGTCATGAGGCTCTCGTCTTGTGCAGCCAATATCAACCTCTCTTGGTTGTAATGGAGTGATCCTCTTTTGAGCCAGTCCAGGGAACCATCCCTATCGATATATTCTTGGAATACTTCAGTCGGTAGGTATTTTGCCCGTTTATGGTTGGCCCATTCTTCTGTTTTAACACTATGGAACTGGCGAGTGTATTTTTTTTGACTGTTGTGGGCTATGTCAGTGGAAGACTTGTTTGGGTTTTCAGCATCATTTGTAAGGCAATCCTTTCCAAAATGAGTGGCAAGTTGTATTATAGATGTTGTACAACTTGCTCGGTTCTCATGATGATCATTAATTTTCATCAGCTTGGGGTTACAGGAACTGTACTGACCTATGCTGACGATTGTGGCTCTGTGTTGATGATTGACTTTCGAGAGTCCCATACCTCCTTCTCACCTGGGTAGGTACAAACGAGGCATGCACTGATTTCGATAAATAACTTTGTACAAGGTTAACATTTTCCTTGTCTTTGTGTCAAGCCATTTTGTCTTTCAGAGGCCAATCAATAATGCAAAACTATATGTTAGTACTGGCATGGCAAGTTGGTTAATTGCTGTAACTTTGTTCTTGGTAGTGATTTCAGTTTTGCAGATTTTCCAACCAAGAGATCTTTTCAGGATTTTTGCCATCCCTTTCAGTGCAATCGTGTGTATTTCACTTGTTAGTGATTTCAGTTTTGCAGATTTTCCTTACCCTGCGTATATATACTTGGCTTAGTTTCTCTCTCATCTTTGAATGCTGGATGGATTCATTTTCATCAATGCCGAGGTATTTGTATGTTTCCTGTTCATTTAATTCTGATTTCACTACTTTCATCGTGGTGTATGTTTTCAGTGGATATCTTCTTGCCAGCTTTCAGAGTACGCTTAGCACACTTATCCAACCCGAGCTTCATTTTGATGTCATTGGAAAATGTGTGAATAATTTTTAGTAGATGATCTACATCCTTTTCTGAGCTAGCATAGAACTTAAGATCATCCATGAAAAATAAATGGTTTATTGCTTTGAAAGATTTCCTTTGGCGGCTGTAGCTTAGATTATATGCACCTTGGCAGTTCTTTAGGAGTTTACTGAGAGGATCAATTGCAAAGCAAAATAGTAGAGGAGATAAAGTGTCTCCTTGGAAGATTCCTTTTTTTATTTTTATATTTGCAATGGATATCCTTCCCCCGCTATGGTTTAAGGTAATGGATGTTTGCCACTCCTTCATTTGGGCAGCTAGAATTTCTTGTATGGTCGGGTGGATCTTGTATAATTTGAGGCGTTTTAGTATCAATGAATGGGGTACACCATCAAATGCTTTCTGATAATCTATCCATGCTATATTTAGATTCCTTTTTCTTTTCCTGCAATCTTCCAAAATGGTCTTATTGATGAGCAATTGATCTTTGGTTCCTAGTTCGTTTTTCCTGCATCCTGTTTGTTCTTCCTCAAGATAATCTCCGGATGAAAGATGCTCATATATGTTGTCAGCTATTGATCCAGTAAATAGCTTGTAAGTCAGCGATATTTGCTGGGATCTTTGGTTTCCCCGCTTTTAACTATTAAGCTTGTATCGCCTTTTAATAGCCATGATGGTGTTGCTTCATAAGCTTTCAGCATTTTGGTGAAACATCTGCTATAATGATCATGCAATGCTGTTAGCTGTTTTAACCAGAAGTTGGATATGTTGTCGATGCCAGGTTTCTTGTAATTTGAAGCTTGTGCCAGCTTTGATCTAATTTTATCTGGTGTTAATTCTGGCTCTGGCATTTCTCTTTTGTTTTTATTTGCATTAATAATATCCCAAATCCACTTGGCCTCTTGGTTACGTACTTCCTCTTTTTCAAATAAGGGTCTCCAGTAATCCTCTAATTCCTGTTTACATGGGGGATCTTTGATTTTAATTTCTTCCCTTATTAGATTCTTGTAGAAAGTTCTGGGATTGTTTGTGAAAAACTAATTCTGTGTCTTTGCATTAATCTTTGCCATGCGATGCTTAATTCTTTGGGCAAGCCTGCGATTTTGCCTTCCAATTCCTTCATTATGTTTCCAATATTTTTACAATTTGTTTGAAGTTTGGCACAGATTCTTTTGACAATGTTTTTGAGCCTACCTTCCACCGTGGGATTCTTCATGAACTGTTTTAATTGGCTAAGCTACTTTCTACAGGTGTTTATTTGTTTTAGCAGCTTGAGTTTTCATTATGATCTTGCTTTGATTACATTAGATTTTTTGTATGTTTGGTGTTTATTCGGGGGAAGTATTTTCTTGCTATAGTCCAGCTGCGTATGTGACATTATTTAGCTGCCTAAGGTCTATTTCTTCGGGAACAAGCCTTATAAGTGCAATATTCACTTTTATGATCAATGACTTAAAGAATCTTGAGGCTTGTATTTTAGGTAACCTAGGCCTTTCTTCCATGCTGATATTGTTGACTTTTTCTATTGTTACAGTCTTCTTCTATTTCCAGCTGCTCATCATTCTGGAAGCAAAACACAAGATGGAGTTATTCTCGGTGAGGGAGTTATTTCACATGTTGATGGAGATGCAGATGTGTTATCTGCTTTATATTTGGTAGGATACAGAATAGGTTTCTCTAGTGGGTTAGCATGTAGGGCTGTTATTTCATCTCTCATGTATTTTAGTTCTTCCTCATTAAACATTCGTTCTTTTAAAATATTATATTTTTGAGAGGTTAAATTACTAGGTGGGATATTCTTTTTCCATGGACAAAATAGATTTCCCTCCAGGTTTCTGTCTTGCATGTGAATGACCAAACTGTTTCTTTATAAAAGAAAAGTGCATACTTCACAATATAAGTTTCTCTCTAGTATGAGTTTGCTTATGTCGCAACATGTGGTGTTTCAGTGCAAAAGAAGAGCCACATACTTCACAAGAATATGGTTTCTCTCCAGTATGTATTCGTATATGAATGAACAAGTCGCGTTTCCTTGAAAAAGAAGTGCCACATACTTCACAAGAATATGGTTTCTCTCCAGTATGTGTTTGCATATGTTCCAACATGTGGTGTTTCAGTGCAAAAGATGAGCCACATACTTCACAAGAATATGGTTTCTCTCCAGTATGTGTTCGCATATGAATGATCAAGCTGCGTCTATATGTAAAAGGAGTGCTACATACTTCACAAGAATATGGTTTATCACCAGTATGTGTTCGCATATGTTGCAACTTTGCATATTTATGTGCAAAAGAAGAGCCACACACTTCACAAGAATATGGTTTCTCTCCAGTATGTGTTCGCATATGTCCCAAAATGTGTTGCTTCTGTGCAAAAGGAGTGCTGCATACTTCACAAGAATATGGTTTCTCTCCAGTATGTGTTCGCATATGAATGACCAAGCTGCGTTTATTTGTAAAAGATCCGCCACATACTTCACAAGAATATGGTTTCTCTCCAGTATGTTTTCGCTTATGAATGATTAAGTCGGGTTTCCTTATACAAGAAAAGCCACATACTTCACAAGAATGTGGTTTCTCTCCAGTATGCGTTTGCATATGCCTGGCTAAACTTTGTTTACTTTTTAAAGAAGAGCCACATACTTTACAAGAATAAAGTTTTTCTCTAGTATCTGATTTAGTGTTCATTATTTAAGTTAAAATATTTATAAGTTTTACTTGAATTAGTTTCTTTATATTTTTATTTTTCTATTTTAGAATAAACAGAATGAATAGGAATGATTTTCGTCAAAATGTTTTATTGATTTAAAATTTAGTTGATCATTTGCAAATTTATATTTCTGTCATGTTTAAATGAAATATATTTTACGTTTGTATGTATATATATATATATATATATATATATATATATATGTATATATATATATATGTATATATATATAGAGAGAGAGAACTATGTGCACAGATGATCAGGTCTATGAACTTCACATTTACAGAGCAATCAAAACGGAAAATATCTGATAAAGACGTAGTTATTTCCAAAAGTGCAGACAGACAAACGGACGAACTGACCAAAGGGCGAACGAACGAAGATGAATTTACAGGTCCACCCTCCTTTTGTCGGGTAAGTAATACACTGATGTATTTCATTAGCAATTGGTAATAATTGAGTAAGTATCCATTTCATTTTTTTGCTTATTCATACAAAATTTCATTCATGTAATTTTCTGTACCCTTTAAGAAAAAATATTTCTATGCGGTAATCTCTAATATTAAATCTACTATCACTTTCTATGTATTGATATTTGATATAATGCAACTACGTATCAATATTCCATGTTACATAATTGAACAGTTTGTATTTTTGCTTCTTTGGATATGATAAGGTGAAGTATATCTTTTAATTATTTTATTTTATGCTTATATCACTTCTCGTAAGAAATGAATCTCCACTCTCACGTTTACTTACACTTCTGAAGTACGAAACCTATTTATTGGCTACGTCACATTTGTATGAATGCTGAACTTTACAATTGCTTCAACATAGTGAAGCGCGAAAAGAAATGCTTAGATTTTATAGGATGAAACAGCGTGTAAATGATATCCAAAATTAATAGTGATCAGTATTATTTAAGTAATAGAATACAACATAAAACCTATTCAAATTCGGTTTTATAACTTACAGAGATAAGTCATCAAAAGAGTGAGCAAAATAGCTTAATTGTTTATCTTATGTGACATTTACACTTTACATAAATAACGGACTGTATGTAGTTTTCCCTATTAGCAGTTAGTTTCTTTTCAATAATGTCGATGCCTGAAATAATGAATTTATTAACATCCTCATAAGTGTATTAATCATATGCACTCAAAAGTACATTAGGTTTATGCATTTTTGACAATTATTCCAACGAGTGTTGCATTTATTAAGCCTAAAGGTAGGGGAAATACATAGTTATTTGTAAAATGTTTGTTTTTATATGATCATAAAATTCATTTCACATGAAAACGTTTTTACAATATGTTAGACTTTAAATAAACAGATTGATGAATATTGAATACATATTTTTACATTTTATTGTTTCAATTAAAACACGTTTTTAATGTAAGTGATGGCGTTTATATATATAAAAACTATAATATATATACAAAATATATGCCTCTCTGTGTGCCAGTTTACTATAAAACCAAACGAATCAACATAAAATCGATATTTGATGTAAATTGATTTATGAATACTAAATTTGATTATATAGAAATCATTTTCTGTGTATTTTAATGGATGGTTCTAATAAATCAACCATTTTTGTGGCTCATTATTAAAATCTTATATGAATTTTTATTATTGACTGAATTTATAAAACTGAAAATAAGTCATACACACTTGCAATAATTATTTCATCTAATACAATATTTCATAAGCCTAAGAATAGAAGAAATACATACTCAGTTGTCAGGGTTTGTCCATGTATTTTCATAAAATAGAATTTTATGAAAGAAAAACCTCTATAGTTAAGTAGGATATGATTTCTCTTGGTTTTCGACTTTTAATTCTGTGCAATTTTCATTGTATTTATTGCTGGATATTCTGCAAAATGAAATAAAAACAAATTTCATTAAACAATATAATTTTATACATGTTCTTTGCGAAGTACTAATATGTTCAGGTGTATACACGATTACTGTTTAAGTGGATAAATTAGAGATAAATGTCAGAATTGTGATCTAAAGGCACAATTAAATAATAATGCACAATTTTTTTTTTTAAGATGTCCCTAAATTCATCTTTGGTTAAAGTAAAAATATACGAAGGATATTTGTTGCAATACTTATCCATGCAGACAATGAATTCTTTCTCATAAATATTAAACTAAATATTCACAAAAGCTTCTTTAGTAATTTTCAAAATTTAATTTTTTTAAATGTACAACATTTTATAACTGATAAAAAGAAATGAACGATTTGTTAGAAGACAACAATATTGTATTTATGATTTGTATTTTGAAACACTTTTTTTTACTAATGTTTCTCGATGCAAGAAATAAATCTAGCAATTTTCCTAATGATTTTTGTTCAACAATGCAAATAAACATTTGAAAATTCTAAGAAATTGAAGAATATAAAAATCACCATAATTTCTTTGATATGCCTAAAAACATAGCCAAATAAAAATCATTCATTTTTTTTTTCATTATTTAGTGCAGGTAAATATAAAAACTAATGAAATATATTATGACATGAAAAAGTTGAGAAAAAGCATGGGAAAAGAATTGCCAGATTTATAACCTGCATATAAGATATTTCCATTTTTTCTGTACTAAATATTTTTTTAATAATTTTACTTAAATAAAAAATGAATGATTTTGAAGAAACAATGAAAATGTCTCAAATTTATGAAATAGTTTTATCCATATTTATAATAACATTAAGTGAAAGGTTACAAATATAATAAACCGTCATTATTGATGAGAAATATTTTTGCACATTTTAATAAAATATTAAAGAAACATAAATTATAATATTTGTATTTTTATAACTTGATTACTTTATTAAAAATAGTTTTATTTATACACATATACAAATTGATTATCATTTAATTTTAGATTTTACTTTAGTTAATGAAATTCATTTTTTTTTATTTATATATTTATTTTTTTACACGGTGGTCACCACTTATCAAGGCCCAGAAGCCACTCAGGGATAAGGGTTATTGCAAGTACAGTACGTTAGTGTGGAGATTTGATGAAGTGTTTACTTAAGGGGACGGTTCATTAGGAATTTGTTAACGTTGGACTTGAAGACATTTAAGTTGTAGTCAGGTGGGAAGCAGGCAGACAGAACAGAGTTCTACAGGCGGGCAGTTCTAAGAAAGAAACTTTGTTCATGGAATTCACGTTTTGATTTAGGCACAGATAAAGAGTAGGGGAAATTTTTCACAGTGGATTCAGCTAGACCGGTGTGTTTTATGAAAATAAGTTTTTGTAAAATTGCATGGAAAATAAATCATTGACAAGATTGGTGACTCGGTTTTTTAATTACGAACGTATAAATTTAATGCTGCAAGTTTATACAGTACTCACTGCAACCAACTGTAAGAGACAAACCCTATTGGTAGAGGCTATTATGACTAGGTATCTGTAATAAATATAGAATGTTTTACTTCTATAAAAACATTGCATTGAAACACAAACATATACAGTTGGTAAGTGAAAGTAAGGTTATAATTTATAAACTGATAATTGTGAAAGGCTTGCTTAGCTTGGATCCCCTGATGAAAATAGAAGCAATAAAAGCAGATTCTCTACTTCTAAGTTAGAGGAAATTCAATTTAGTTAATAAACAGTTTCAGGATCCAAGTCACCAAGCAAGCAGACAATCATCTATATCAACAGAGAACCATCCAATTAAAGTGATACATTATTGTTGGATGGCTTTTTACCATAAAATATCAAGCTGAACTCCTGATGGCTGTCGTCAATAGCACAAATGAAAAATTGACTGAGGGGTTGACTAAGCACTCATCCTGTTGATCAATTATTAGGCGCTTAAATCTTTGCTCTGCTTACCTTAAAAAGCTTGTCAAAAATCGATTTGGACTAATCATATCATAGTTTAGCATAACAATAAGTTACTCATCTATGTTGGAATATTCTGCAAATTATGAGCACCATTATGGCATAGCTTATGAGATAAATCAAGATAGCATATCGTAATATGTCTACAGCATATATGTTAGTGTAAACCAATATTTCTGAACATTTGTGATGCTTTCAATTATCTGCTTAAATAAGAAGTTAAAGATTAAATGTTTTTTTTCTATTTTTAAATAGGATATCAAAAACATTATTCCAAGAAGGAAATTGTATTTTCTTTCGAAAACTCAATATACATCATATTCTACCCTCCAAGTTGCATACTATACAAATGACAACTACAAATCTAAAGAATTCTAACAGGATTAGCATTAAGCAACAGAAGCCTTTAATATATTATTAACAGCTTGTGTGTCTGATTGAATTTTAACTATGAATACAAAATATCGGAGAAGGCATTGTTGAACTATTTACAGACTAATCAATAACTAATTGTTGTTAACAAGTAAGAAACTGTAAAAAAAAGTATATTGTCATAGGGTCAGTTTATTCACAGATTAATCAATAACTAATTGTTGTTAATAAGTAAGAAACTGTATGAAAGGTTTTATATTGTCATATGGTCAGTTTATTCACAGATAAATCAATAATTAATTGTAGTTAACAAGTAAGCAACTGTATTAAAGGTTGTATATTGTCATATTGTCAGTTTATTCACAGATTAATCAATAACTAATTAAAGTTAACAAGTAAGAAACTGTATGAAAGGTTTTATATTGTCATAGGGTCAGTTTATTCAGAGATTAATCAATAATTAATTGTAGTTAACAAGTAAGCAACTGTATTAAAGGTTGCATATTGTCATATGGTCAGTTTATTCACAGATTAATCAATAATTAATTATGTTAACAAGTAAGAAACTGTATGACAGGTTGTATATTGTCATATTGTAAGTTTATTCACAGATTAATAAATAACTAATTAAAGTTAACAAGTAAGAAACTGTATGAAAGGTTGTATATTGTCATAGGGTCAGTTTATTCACAGATTAATCAATAACTAATTGTTTTTAACAAGTAAGAAAATGTTTGAAAGGTTGTATATTGTAATATGTCCTGTTTATTCACGGATTAATCAAAAACTAATTGTTGTTAACAAGTAAGAAACTGTATAAGAAGTTATATATTGTCATATGATCAGTTTATTCACAGATTGAACAATATCTAATTGTTGTTAATAAGTAAGAAACTGTATGAAAAGTTCGTTATTGTCATATGGTCAGTTTATTCAGAGATAAATCAATAATTAATTGTTGTTAATAAGTAAGAAACTGTATGAAAGATTGTATATGGTCATATGGTCAGTTTATTCACAGATTAATCGATAACTAATAGTTGTTAACAAGTAAGAAACTGTATTAAAGGTTGTATATTGTTATATTTCCAGTTTAATAACCGATTAATGAATAAGTAATTGTTGTTAACAAGTAAGAAACTGTTTGAAACGTTCTTTATTGTCATATGATCAGTTTATTAACGGATTAACCAATAACTAATTATTTTTAACAAGTAAAAAATTGTATGAAAGGTTGTATATTGTCATAAGGTCAGTTTATTCACAGATTAATCAATAACTAATTGTTGTTAAAAAGTAAGAAACTGTATGAAAGGTTGTATATTGTCATATGGTCAGTTTATTCACAGATTAATCAATAATTAATTATGTTAACAAGTAAGAAACTGTATGAAAGGTTGTATATTGTCATATGGTCAGTTTATTCACAGATAACTAATTGTTAACAAATGTGAAACTGTATGAAAAGTTGTATAATGTCATATGGTCAGTTTATTCACAGATTAATCAATAACTAATTGTTGTTAACAAGTAAGAAACAGTATGAAAAGTTCTTTATTGTCATATGGTTAGTTTATTTATGGATTACTAAATAACTAATTGTTGTTAACAAGTAAGAAACATTATTAAAGTTTGTATATTGTCATATGGTCAGTTTATTCACAGATTAAGAAATAACTAATTGTTTTTAGCAAGTAAGAAACTGTATGAAAGGTTGTATATTGTCATATGGTCAGTTTATTCACAGATTAACTAAAACCAAATTTTTTTTTACAAGTAAGAAACTGTATGAAAAGTTTTCTATTGTCATATGGTAAATTTATTCACAGATAAATCAATAACTAACTGCTTTTACCAAGTAAGAAACTGTATGAAAGTTTGTATATTGTCATATGGTCAGTTTGTTCACATTAATCAATAACTACTTGTTAACAAGTAAGAAACTGTATGAAAGGTTCTATACTGTCATATGGTCAGTTTATTCATGGATTAACCAATAACTAATTGTTGTTAACAAGTAAGAAACTGCATTAAAGGTTGTATATTGTCATGTGGTCTGTTTATTGTAACGTGCCCTACTTTCTACATTTTTATTATTTAGATTATTTCTTGATAAAATAAAAATTTCTTTTTAAGAAGAAATTGTAGAATAATGAAATATTCAATAATTAAAAAAATACAAAGTAGAAAACATTCACAATTTTTTTAAATGATGGAAACAAAGTATAAAGCATTCCAATTTTCATTCCAATTTTAGAAAATTGTTGAATTTCATGAAAAACACAAGCGTGTTTATGATTATGGAAAAAACATTAACAATTTAATGATTTTAAATTATAGAACAAATACTGCAGATTTACAAATTTTTTGGACTGCGATGTGGCATAATAGTACATTGACTGTCGTCCTGAAGAAGTTAAAACTATCTCTAGGGTCATTTATTTACAATTGCGGTTTCTCTAATTTTTTTCTATAAAATGAACTATGGAGATTTCATTAAATTCAGTACAGGTTTCTGATTTTAACAGAAAGATTTCCAAGTTCAAGAAAGGAAGGTTGAATGTAGATCATCCAAACTTTGTGAAAATAATCAAAATTAGAACAGTATTAACAGAGACATAAATATAAAGTATCAATCCCTATTTCAAAAATTCAGAAACATTATTATTTATTTACTTTATCTCATTAAAACTTTTATGATTCTATCTTTTTATTTTTAAAAGTATAACAATATTATTTTTTTTACTTTATCTTCTTAAAACTTTCATAGATCTATCTTTTCTTTTAAGTATTATGGACAGTATAAATTTCTGAGAACATTCTGAAAGTTTGTGGTTTTCTAATCAATTGATCATACAAAAATTTACTATCCAGAAAATAAAATTCACAAGAAAGTATAATTAAAGAAATTATAAACATTAAACATATTTTACAAATAGAAATAATTACCTATTATTATAAAATATTTAACTTTAACCAGTATGTTTTCTTTAAAGGTCACAAAGCTCTGCTTGAGGATTCGACAATAGATATAGGCAGTTCAAATTTTCTGGAGTATGTCTGAAAAATAATAGATACAATAATTTTGATTTGATAAAATAAACATTCATGAAGCATTCTCATTTCTCATTGTTATAAATGTATTAAAACATTTACATTTTTATTGTACTTTTTAACAC
Source organism: Euprymna scolopes (assembly GCF_053919585.1). NCBI lineage: Eukaryota > Metazoa > Mollusca > Cephalopoda > Sepiida > Sepiolidae > Euprymna > Euprymna scolopes. The sequence continues at coordinate 61,772,575 of NC_136526.1, forward strand.
CAAAAAATAAATCTTACATTAGTGATGTTGCAATTGAGCAGAACATTCATAAGGGTCACGGTGTTCAAATTAATTGCCTTAACCAAAATTTACAAATGAAACAATAAAATAAACACACACAATTAAAATAATCATTAAAATATAAAGATCACTAAATATTTTACGAATAAAAATAATTGATATTCCAAAACTATTCGAACATTAAACAGTGTGGGTTTTTTTAAAGTTACAAATGTAAAGTTACAAAGTTTTAAAGTTACAAACATGTGCTTGAACATTCAGGTTATAGGCACATACAGTTACAATTTACTAGTAAATAAGTCTGTAAAAATAACAAATCAAACAATTTTAACATGTGAGGAATTATGTTAAAAATGTATTCATAAAATGTCTAGTATAAAGATCTTATACAAAATAATTACTACAGTATTACTAAAAATATTCACTAAACAAATTATTCTTAGACAAAAGAATGATCCAGGGTGTTGTTGCTAACTACATATAAAAACAACATTTTATAAACGAACTCCCTTATTCAATTGAGTTGTAGATAAATATTTACTGGTTACTCAATGTTCTATTCTCGACATGTGGGGAAAATAAATGCATGCATTTCCAACATAATGATAGAATCCTCATAGGATAACATCTACTTTTTAGTGGAATGAGCCGAAAATAAATAAGATTTATTGCTAAAAAGAGAAATCTCCTTTTCTTTAAAAGTTATGAGAAATGTTTTGGAGAAACTACTACCATTGCTAATAGCAGCATACCTGAATGTGCATAATTCAAACTAATTACAATCTCATTTAACATAAAATAGAATGACTTAAACATGAGATAGAATCATTTCCACATGTAATAGAATCAATTAAACATGAAATAAAATCAATTAAACATGAAATAAAATCAATTTAAGATTAAATAACATCAATTCAACATAAAATAAAATCAATTGAACATAAAAAAAAATCAATTTAACATGAAATAAAATCAATTTAACATGAAATAAAATCAATTTAACATGAAATAGAATCAATTTAACATGAAATAACATCAATTGAACATGAAATAAAATCAATTTAACATGAAAAAAAATCAATTTAACATGAAATAAAATCAATTTAACATGAAATAAAATCAATTTAACATGAAATAAAATCAATTTAACATGAAATAAAATCAATTGAACATGAAATAAAATCAATTTAACATGAAATAAAATCAATTTAACATGAAATAAAATCAATTTGACATGAAATACAATCAATTTAACATTAAATAAAATCCATTGAACATAAAATAAAATCAATTTAATATGAAATAAAATCAATTGAACATAAAATAAAATCAATTTAATATGGAATAAAATCAATTTAACATGAAATACAATCAATTTAACATGAAATAAAATTAATTTAAGATTAAATAAAATCAATTTAACATGAAATAAAATCAATTGAACATGAAATAAAATCAATTTAACATGAAATAAAATCAATTTAACATGAAATAAAATCAATTTAACATGAAATAAAATCAATTTAACATGAAATAAAATCAATTTAACATGAAATAAAATTAATTTAACATGAAATAAAATTAATTTAAGATTAAATAAAATCAATTTAAGATTAAATAAAATCAATTTAACATGAAATAAAATCAATTTAACATGAAATAAAATTAATTTAACATGAAATAAAATCAATTTAACATGAAATAAAATTAATTTAACATGAAATAAAATTAATTTAACATAAAATAAAATCAATTTGACATGAAATAAAATCAATTTAACATTAAATAAAATCAATTGAACATGAAATAAAATCAATTGAACATGAAATAAAATCAATTAAACATGAAATAAAATCAATTTAACATGAAACAAAATTAATTTAACATAAAATAAAATTAATTTAAGATTAAATAAAATCAATTTAAGATTAAATAAAATCAATTTAACATAAAATAAAATCAATTTAACATAAAATAAAATCAATTTAACATGAAATAAAATCAATTCAACATGAAATAAAATCAATTTAATTTGAAATAAAATCAATTAAACATGAAATAAAATTAATTTAAGATTAAATAAAATCAATTTAACATGAAATAAAATCAATTTAACATGAAATAAAATTAATTTAAGATTAAATAAAATCAATTTAACATGAAATAAAATCAATTTAACATGAAATAAAATCAATTTAACATGAAACAAAATCAATTTAACTTGAAATAAAATCAATTTAACATGAAATAAAATCAATTTAACATGAAATAAAATCAATTTAACATGATATAGAATCAATTTAACATAAAATAAAATCAATTGAACATAAAATAAAATCAATTTAATATAAAATAAAATCAATTTAACATGAAATAAAATCAATTTAACATGAAATACAATCCATTTAACATGAAATAGAATCAATTGAACATAAAATAAAATCAATTGAACATAAAATAAAATCAATTTAATATAAAACAAAATAAATTTAACATGAAATAAAATCAATTTAACATGAAATAAAATCAATTTAACATGAAATAGAATCAATTGAACATAAACTAAAATCAATTGAACATAAAATAAAATCAATTTAATATAAAATAAAATCAATTTAACATGAAATAAAATCAATTTAACATGAAATAAAATCAATTTAAGATTAAATAAAATCAATTTAAGATTAAATAAAATCAATTTAACATGAAATAAAATCAATTTAACATGAAATAAAATTAATTTAAGGTTAAATAAAATCAATTTAACATGAAATAAAATCAATTTAACATGAAATAAAATCAATTTAACTTGAAATAAAATCAATTTAACATGAAATAAAATCATTTTAACATGAAATAAAATCAATTTAACTTGAAATAACATCAATTTAACATAAAATAAAATCAATTTAACATGAAATAAAATCAATTGAACATGAAATAAAATCAATTTAACATGAAATAAAATCAATTTAACATGAAATAAAATTAATTTAAGATTAAATAAAATCAATTTAACATTAAATAAAATCAATTTAACATGAAATAAAATCAATTTAACATGAAATAAAATCAATTTAACATGAAATAAAATTAATTTAACATTAAATAAAATCAATTTAACATGAAATAAAATCAATTTAACATGAAATAAAATCAATTTAACATGAAATAAAATCAATTTAACATGAAACAAAATCAATTTAACTTGAAATAAAATCAATTTAACATGAAATAAAATCAATTTAACATGAAATAAAATCAATTTAACATGATATAGAATCAATTTAACATAAAATAAAATCAATTGAACATAAAATAAAATCAATTTAATATAAAATAAAATCAATTTAACATGAAATAAAATCAATTTAACATGAAATACAATCCATTTAACATGAAATAGAATCAATTGAACATAAAATAAAATCAATTGAACATAAAATAAAATCAATTTAATATAAAACAAAATAAATTTAACATGAAATAAAATCAATTTAACATGAAATAAAATCAATTTAACATGAAATAGAATCAATTGAACATAAACTAAAATCAATTGAACATAAAATAAAATCAATTTAATATAAAATAAAATCAATTTAACATGAAATAAAATCAATTTAACATGAAATAAAATCAATTTAAGATTAAATAAAATCAATTTAAGATTAAATAAAATCAATTTAACATGAAATAAAATCAATTTAACATGAAATAAAATTAATTTAAGGTTAAATAAAATCAATTTAACATGAAATAAAATCAATTTAACATGAAATAAAATCATTTTAACATGAAATAAAATCAATTTAACTTGAAATAACATCAATTTAACATAAAATAAAATCAATTTAACATGAAATAAAATCAATTGAACATGAAATAAAATCAATTTAACATGAAATAAAATCAATTTAACATGAAATAAAATTAATTTAAGATTAAATAAAATCAATTTAACATTAAATAAAATCAATTTAACATGAAATAAAATCAATTTAACATGAAATAAAATCAATTTAACATGAAATAAAATTAATTTAACATTAAATAAAATCAATTTAACATGAAATAAAATCAATTTAACATGAAATAAAATCAATTTAACATGAAAAAAAATCAATTTAACATGAAATAAAATTAATTTAAGATTAAATAAAATCAATTTAACATTAAATAAAATCAATTTAACATGAAATAAAATTAATGTAAGATTAAATAAAATCAATTTAACATGAAATAAAATCAATTTAACATGAAATAAAATTAATTTAAGATTAAATACAATCAATTTAACATGAAATAAAATTAATTTAAGATTTAATAAAATCAATTTAACATAAAATAAAATCAATTTAACATGAAATAAAATCAATTTAAGATTAAATAAAATCAATTTAACATTAAATAAAATCAATTTAACATGAAATAAAATCAATTTAACATAAAATAAAATTAATTTAAGATTAAAAAAAATGAATTTAACATGAAATAAAATCAATTTAACATTAAATAATATCAATTTAACATAAAATAAAATCAATTTAAGATTAAATAAAATGAATTTAACATGAAATAAAATACATTTAACATGAAATAAAATCAATTTAACATGAAATAAAATCAATTCAACATAATATAAAATCAATTTAACTTGAAATAAAATCAATTAAACATGAAATAAAATCAATTTAAGATGAAATAAAATCAATTTAACATGAAATAAAATCAATTTAACATGAAATAAAATTAATTTAAGATTAAATAAAATCAATTTAACATGAAATAAAATCAATTTAACATGAAATAAAATCAATTTAACTTGAAATAAAATCAATTTAACATGAAATAAAGTCAATTTAACATGAAATAAAATCAATTTAACATGAAATAGAATCTATTTAACATAAAATAAAATTAATTGAACGTAAAATAAAATCAATTTAATATAAAATAAAATCAATTTAACATGAAATAAAATCATTTTAACATGAAATAAAATCAATTTAACTTGAAATAACATCAATTTAACATGACATAAAATCAATTTAACATGAAATAAAATCAATTGAACATGAAATAAAATCAATTTAACATGAAATAAAATCAATTTAACATGAAATAAAATTAATTTAAGATTAAATAAAATCAATTTAACATTAAATAAAATCAATTTAACATGAAATAAAATCAATTTAACATGAAATAAAATCAATTTAACATGAAATAAAATTAATTTAACATTAAATAAAATCAATTTAACATGAAATAAAATCAATTTAACATGAAATAAAATCAATTTAACATGAAAAAAAATCAATTTAACATGAAATAAAATTAATTTAAGATTAAATAAAATCAATTTAACATTAAATAAAATCAATTTAACATGAAATAAAATTAATGTAAGATGAAATAAAATCAATTTAACATGAAATAAAATCAATTTAACATGAAATAAAATTAATTTAAGATTAAATACAATCAATTTAACATGAAATAAAATTAATTTAAGATTTAATAAAATCAATTTAACATAAAATAAAATCAATTTAACATGAAATAAAATCAATTTAAGATTAAATAAAATCAATTTAACATTAAATAAAATCAATTTAACATGAAATAAAATCAATTTAACATGAAATAAAATCAATTTAACATGAAATAAAATCAATTTAACTTAAAATAAAATCAATTTAACATGAAATAAAATCAATTGAACATGAAAAAAAATCAATTTAAGATTAAATAAAATCAATTCAACATAAAATAAAATCAATTTAACATGAAATAAAATCAATTTAACATGAAATAAAATCAATTTAACATGAAATAAAATCAATTTAACTTGAAATACAATCAATTTAAGATTAAAAAAAATGAATTTAACATGAAATAAAATCAATTTAACATTAAATAATATCAATTAAACATAAAATAAAATCAATTTAAGATTAAATAAAATGAATTTAACATGAAATAAAATCAATTTAACATGAAATAAAATCAATTTAACATGAAATAAAATCAATTCAACATAATATAAAATCAATTTAACTTGAAATAAAATCAATTAAACATGAAATAAAATCAATTTAAGATGAAATAAAATCAATTTAACATGAAATAAAATCAATTTAACATGAAATAAAATTAATTTAAGATTAAATAAAATCAATTTAACATGAAATAAAATCAATTTAACATGAAATAAAATCAATTTAACTTGAAATAAAATCAATTTAACATGAAATAAAGTCAATTTAACATGAAATAAAATCAATTTAACATGAAATAGAATCTATTTAACATAAAATAAAATTAATTGAACGTAAAATAAAATCAATTTAATATAAAATAAAATCAATTTAACATGAAATAAAATCAATTTAACATGAAATAGAATCAATTGAACATAAAATAAAATCAATTGAACATAAAATAAATCAATTTAATATAAAATAAAATCAATTTAACATGAAATAAAATCAATTTAACATGACATAAAATCAATTTAAGATTAAATAACATCAATTCAACAAAAAATAAAATCAATTTAACATGAAATAAAATCAATTTAACTTGAAATAAAATCAATTTAACATGAAATAAAATCAATTGAACTTGAAATAAAATCAACTTAAGATTAAATAAAATCAATTCAACATAAAATAAAATCAATTTAACATGAAATAAAATCAATTTAACATGAAATAAAATCAATTTAACATAAAAAAAAATCAATTTAACATGAAATAAAATCAATTTAACTTGAAATAAAATCAATTCAACATAAAATAAAATCAATTTAAGATTAAATAAAATCAATTTAACATGACATAAAATCAATTGAACATAAAATAAAATCAATTTAACATAAAATAAAATCAATTTAAGATTAAATAAAATCAATTTAACATGAAAAAAAATCAATTTAACATGAAATAAAATCAATGTAACATGAAATAAAATCAATTTAAGATTAAATAAAATCAATTTAACATGAAATAAAATCAATTTAAGATTAAATAAAATAAATTCAACATAAAATAAAATCAATTTGAGATTAAATAAAATCAATTTAACATTAAATAAAATCAATTTAAGATTAAATAAAATCAATTTAACATGAAACAAAATCAATTTAACATGAAATAAAATCAATTTTACATGAAATAAAATTAATTTAACATGAAATAAAATCAATTTAACATGAAATAAAATCAATTGAACATGAAATAAAATCAATTTAACATGAAATAAAATCAATTTAACATTAAATAAAATCAATTTAACATTAAATAAAATTAATTTTAGATTGAAAAAAATCAATTCAACATAAAATAAAATCAATTTAAGATTAAATAAAATCAATTTAACATTAAATAAAATCAATTTAACATGAAATAAAATCAATTTTACTTGAAATAACATCAATTTAACATGAAATAAAATCAATGTAACATGAAATAAAATCAATTTAAGATAAAATAAAATCAATTTAACATGAAATAAAATCAATTTAAGATTAAATAAAATAAATTCAACATAAAATAAAATCAATTTGAGATTAAATAAAATCAATTTAACATTAAATAAAATCAATTTAAGATTAAATAAAATCAATTTAACATGAAATAAAATCAATTTAACTTAAATAAAATCAATTCAACATAAAATAAAATCAATTTAAGATTAAATAAAATCAATTTAACATTAAATAAAATCAATTTAACATGAAATAAAATCAATTTAACAATGAATAAAATCAATTCAACATAAAATAAAATCAATTTAAGATTAAATAAAATCAATTTAACATGAAATAAAATCAATTTAACATTAAATAAAATCAATTTAACATTAAATAAAATCAATTTAACATGAAATAAAATCAATTTAACATGAAATAAAATCAATTTAACTTGAAACAAAATCAATTAAACATGAAATGAAATTAATTTAAGATTAAATAAAATCAATTTAAGATTAAATAAAATCAATTTAAGATTAAATAAAATCAATTTAACATGAAATAGAATCAATTGAACATAAAATAAAATCAATTGAACATAAAATAAAATCAATTTAATATAAAATAAAATCAATTTAACATGAAATAAAATCAATTTAACATGAAATAAAATCAATTTAAGATTAAATAACATCAATTCAACATAAAATAAAATCAATTTAACATGAAATAAAATCAATTTAACATGAAATAAAATCAATTTAACATAAAATAAAATCAATTTAACATGAAATAAAATCAATTTAACTTGAAATAAAATCAATTTAACTAGAAATAAAATCAATTCAACATAAAATAAAATCAATTTAAGATTAAATAAAATCAATTTAACATGAAATAAAATCAATTTAACATAAAATAAAATCAATTTAAGATTAAATAAAATCAATTTAACATGAAATAAAATCAATGTAACATGAAATAAAATCAATTTAAGATTAAATAAAATCAATTTAACATGAAATAAAATCAATTTAAGATTAAATAAAATAAATTCAATATAAAACAAAATCTATTTGAGATTAAATAAAATCAATTTAACATTAAATAAAATCAATTTAAGATTAAATAAAATCAATTTAACATGAAATAAAATCAATTTAACATGAAATAAAATCAATTTTACATGAAATAAAATTAATTTAACATGAAATAAAATCAATTTAACATGAAATAAAATCAATTGAACATGAAATAAAATCAATTTAACATGAAATAAAATCAATTTAACATGAAATAAAATCAATTTAACATTAAATAAAATCAATTTAAGATTAAATAAAATTAATTTTAGATTAAAACAAATCAATTCAACATAAAATAAAATTAATTTAAGATTAAATAAAATCAATTTAAGATTAAATAAAATCAATGTAACATGAAATAAAATCAATTTTACTTGAAACAATATCAATTTAACATGAAATAAAATCAATGTAACATGAAATAAAATCAATTTAAGATTAAATAAAATTAATTTTAGATTGAAAAAAATCAATTCAACATAAAATAAAATCAATTTAAGATTAAATAAAATCAATTTAACATTAAATAAAATCAATTTAACATGAAATAAAATCAATTTAACATTAAATAAAATCAATTTAAGATTAAATAAAATTAATTTTAGATTGAAAAAAATCAATTCAACATAAAATAAAATCAATTTAAGATTAAATAAAATCAATTTAACATTAAATAAAATCAATTTAACATGAAATAAAATCAATTTTACTTGAAATAACATCAATTTAACATGAAATAAAATCAATGTAACATGAAATAAAATCAATTTAAGATAAAATAAAATCAATTTAACATGAAATAAAATCAATTTAAGATTAAATAACATAAATTCAACATAAAATAAAATCAATTTGAGATTAAATAAAATCAATTTAACATTAAATAAAATCAATTTAAGATTAAATAAAATCAATTTAACATGAAATAAAATCAATTTAACTTAAATAAAATCAATTCAACATAAAATAAAATCAATTTAAGATTAAATAAAATCAATTTAACATTAAATAAAATCAATTTAACATGAAATAAAATCAATTTAACAATGAATAAAATCAATTCAACATAAAATAAAATCAATTTAAGATTAAATAAAATCAATTTAACATGAAATAAAATCAATTTAACATTAAATAAAATCAATTTAACATTAAATAAAATAAATTTAACATGAAATAAAATCAATTTAACATGAAATAAAATCAATTTAACTTGAAATAAAATCAATTAAACATGAAATGAAATTAATTTAAGATTAAATAAAATCAATTTAAGATTAAATAAAATCAATTTAAGATTAAATAAAATCAATTTAACATGAAATAGAATCAATTGAACATAAAATAAAATCAATTGAACATAAAATAAAATCAATTTAATATAAAATAAAATCAATTTAACATGAAATAAAATCAATTTAACATGAAATAAAATCAATTTAAGATTAAATAACATCAATTCAACATAAAATAAAATCAATTTAACATGAAATAAAATCAATTTAACATGAAATAAAATCAATTTAACATAAAATAAAATCAATTTAACATGAAATAAAATCAATTTAACTTGAAATAAAATCAATTTAACTTGAAATAAAATCAATTCAACATAAAATAAAATCAATTTAAGATTAAATAAAATCAATTCAACATAAAATAAAATCAATTTAACATGAAATAAAATCAATTTAACATGAAATAAAATCAATTTAACATGAAATAAAATCAATTTAACTTGAAATACAATTTAAGATTAAAAAAAATGAATTTAACATGAAATAAAATCAATTTAACATTAAATAATATCAATTAAACATAAAATAAAATCAATTTAAGATTAAATAAAATGAATTTAACATGAAATAAAATCAATTTAACATGAAATAAAATCAATTTAACATGAAATAAAATCAATTCAACATAATATAAAATCAATTTAACTTGAAATAAAATCAATTAAACATGAAATAAAATCAATTTAAGATGAAATAAAATCAATTTAACATGAAATAAAATCAATTTAACATGAAATAAAATTAATTTAAGATTAAATAAAATCAATTTAACATGAAATAAAATCAATTTAACATGAAATAAAATCAATTTAACTTGAAATAAAATCAATTTAACATGAAATAAAGTCAATTTAACATGAAATAAAATCAATTTAACATGAAATAGAATCTATTTAACATAAAATAAAATTAATTGAACGTAAAATAAAATCAATTTAATATAAAATAAAATCAATTTAACATGAAATAAAATCAATTTAACATGAAATAGAATCAATTGAACATAAAATAAAATCAATTGAACATAAAATAAATCAATTTAATATAAAATAAAATCAATTTAACATGAAATAAAATCAATTTAACATGACATAAAATCAATTTAAGATTAAATAACATCAATTCAACATAAAATAAAATCAATTTAACATGAAATAAAATCAATTTAACTTGAAATAAAATCAATTTAACATGAAATAAAATCAATTGAACTTGAAATAAAATCAACTTAAGATTAAATAAAATCAATTCAACATAAAATAAAATCAATTTAACATGAAATAAAATCAATTTAACATGAAATAAAATCAATTTAACATAAAAAAAATCAATTTAACATGAAATAAAATCAATTTAACTTGAAATAAAATCAATTCAACATAAAATAAAATCAATTTAAGATTAAATAAAATCAATTTAACATGAAATAAAATCAATTGAACATAAAATAAAATCAATTTAACATAAAATAAAATCAATTTAAGATTAAATAAAATCAATTTAACATGAAAAAAAATCAATTTAACATGAAATAAAATCAATGTAACATGAAATAAAATCAATTTAAGATTAAATAAAATCAATTTAACATGAAATAAAATCAATTTAAGATTAAATAAAATAAATTCAACATAAAATAAAATCAATTTGAGATTAAATAAAATCAATTTAACATTAAATAAAATCAATTTAAGATTAAATAAAATCAATTTAACATGAAATAAAATCAATTTAACATGAAATAAAATCAATTTTACATGAAATAAAATTAATTTAACATGAAATAAAATCAATTTAACATGAAATAAAATCAATTGAACATGAAATAAAATCAATTTAACATGAAATAAAATCAATTTAACATTAAATAAAATCAATTTAAGATTAAATAAAATTAATTTTAGATTGAAAAAAATCAATTCAACATAAAATAAAATCAATTTAAGATTAAATAAAATCAATTTAACATTAAATAAAATCAATTTAACATGAAATAAAATCAATTTTACTTGAAATAACATCAATTTAACATGAAATAAAATCAATGTAACATGAAATAAAATCAATTTAAGATAAAATAAAATCAATTTAACATGAAATAAAATCAATTTAAGATTAAATAAAATAAATTCAACATAAAATAAAATCAATTTGAGATTAAATAAAATCAATTTAACATTAAATAAAATCAATTTAAGATTAAATAAAATCAATTTAACATGAAATAAAATCAATTTAACTTAAATAAAATCAATTCAACATAAAATAAAATCAATTTAAGATTAAATAAAATCAATTTAACATTAAATAAAATCAATTTAACATGAAATAAAATCAATTTAACAATGAATAAAATCAATTCAACATAAAATAAAATCAATTTAAGATTAAATAAAATCAATTTAACATGAAATAAAATCAATTTAACATTAAATAAAATCAATTTAACATTAAATAAAATCAATTTAACATGAAATAAAATCAATTTAACATGAAATAAAATCAATTTAACTTGAAATAAAATCAATTAAACATGAAATGAAATTAATTTAAGATTAAATAAAATCAATTTAAGATTAAATAAAATCAATTTAAGATTAAATAAAATCAATTTAACATTAAATAGAATCAATTGAACATAAAATAAAATCAATTGAACATAAAATAAAATCAATTTAATATAAAATAAAATCAATTTAACATGAAATAAAATCAATTTAACATGAAATAAAATCAATTTAAGATTAAATAACATCAATTCAACATAAAATAAAATCAATTTAACATGAAATAAAATCAATTTAACATGAAATAAAATCAATTTAACATAAAATAAAATCAATTTAACATGAAATAAAATCAATTTAACTTGAAATAAAATCAATTTAACTTGAAATAAAATCAATTCAACATAAAATAAAATCAATTTAAGATTAAATAAAATCAATTTAACATGAAATAAAATCAATTTAACATAAAATAAAATCAATTTAAGATTAAATAAAATCAATTTAACATGAAATAAAATCAATGTAACATGAAATAAAATCAATTTAAGATTAAATAAAATCAATTTAACATGAAATAAAATCAATTTAAGATTAAATAAAATAAATTCAACATAAAACAAAATCTATTTGAGATTAAATAAAATCAATTTAACATTAAATAAAATCAATTTAAGATTAAATAAAATCAATTTAACATGAAATAAAATCAATTTAACATGAAATAAAATCAATTTTACATGAAATAAAATTAATTTAACATGAAATAAAATCAATTTAACATGAAATAAAATCAATTGAACATGAAATAAAATCAATTTAACATGAAATAAAATCAATTTAACATGAAATAAAATCAATTTAACATTAAATAAAATCAATTTAAGATTAAATAAAATTAATTTTAGATTAAAAAAAATCAATTCAACATAAAATAAAATTAATTTAAGATTAAATAAAATCAATTTAAGATTAAATAAAATCAATGTAACATGAAATAAAATCAATTTTACTTGAAACAACATCAATTTAACATGAAATAAAATCAATGTAACATGAAATAAAATCAATTTAAGATTAAATAAAATCAATTTAACATGAAATAAAATCAATTTAAGATTAAATAAAATAAATTCAACATAAAATAAAATCAATTTGAGATTAAATAAAATCAATTTAACATAAAATAAAATCAATTTAAGATTAAATAAAATCAATTTAACATGAAATAAAATCAATTTAACTTAAATAAAATCAATTCAACATAAAATAAAATCAATTTAAGATTAAATAAAATCAATTTAACATTAAATAAAATCAATTTAACATGAAATAAAATCAATTTAACAATGAATAAAATCAATTCAACATAAAATAAAATCAATTTAAGATTAAATAAAATCAATTTAACATTAAATAAAATCAATTTAACATGAAATAAAATCAATTTAACATGAAATAAAATCAATTTAACTTGAAATAAAATCAATTAAACATGAAATGAAATTAATTTAAGATTAAATAAAATTAATTTAAGATTAAATAAAATCAATTTAAGATTAAATAAAATCAATTTAACATGAAATAAAATCAATTTAACTTGAAATAAAATCAATTTAACATGAAATAAAATCAATTTAAGATTAAATAAAATCAATTTAACATTAAATAAAATCAATTTAAGATGAAATAAAATCAATTAAACATGAAATAAAATCAATTTAACATTAAATAAAATCAATTTAACATTAAATAAAATTAATTTAACATGAAATAAAATCAATTTAAGATTAAATAAAATCAATTGAACATGAAATAAAATCAATTTAACATGAAATAAAATTAATTTAAGATTAAATAAAATCAATTTAACATGAAATAAAATTAATTTAAGATTAAATAAAATCAATTTAACATGAAATAAAATCAATTTAACTTGAAATAACATCAATTTAACATGAAATAAAATCAATTAAACATGAAATAAAATTAATTTAAGATTAAATAAAATCAATTTAAGATTAAATAAAATCAATTTAAGATTAAATAAAATCAATTTAACTTGAAATAACATCAATTTAACTTGAAATAACATCAATTTAACATAAAATAAAATCAATTTAAGATAAAATAAAATCAATTTAAGATTAAATAAAATCAATTTAAGATTAAATAAAATCAATTTGACATGAAATAAAATCAATAAAACATGAAATAAAATCAATTTAACATTAAATAAAATCAATTTAACATGAAATTAAATCAATTTAAGATTAAATAAAATCAATTTAACATGAAATAAAATCAATTTAAGATTAAATAAAATCAATTCAACATAAAATAAAATCAATTTAAGATTAAATAAAATTAATTTAAGATTAAATAAAATCAATTTAACATGAAATAAAATCAATTAAACATGAAATAAAATTAATTTGACATGAAATAAAATCAATTTAACATGAAATAAAATCAATTAAACATGAAATAAAATCAATTTAACATGAAATAAAATCAATTGAACTTGAAATAAAATCAACTTAAGATTAAATAAAATCAATTCAACATAAAATAAAATCAATTTAACATGAAATAAAATCAATTTAACATGAAATAAAATCAATTTAACATAAAATAAAATCAATTTAACATGAAATAAAATCAATTTAACTTGAAATAAAATAAATTCAACATAAAATAAAATCAATTTAAGATTAAATAAAATCAATTTAACATGAAATAAAATCAATTGAACATAAAATAAAATCTATTTAACATAAAATAAAATCAATTTAAGATTAAATAAAATCAATTTAACATGAAATAAAATCAATTTAACATGAAATCAAATCAATTTAAGATTAAATAAAATCAATTTAACATGAAATAAAATCAATTCAACATAAAATAAAATCAATTTAACTTGAAATAAAATCAATTAAACATGAAATAAAATCAATTAAACATGAAATAAAATTAATTTAAGATTAAATAAAATCAATTTAACATGAAATAAAATCAATTTAAGATTAAATAAAATCAATTTAACATTAAATAAAATCAATTTAACATGAAATTAAATCAATTTAACATGAAAAAAAATCAATTTAACATGAAATAAAATCAATTTAACATGAAATAAAATTAATTTAAGATTAAATAAAATCAATTTAACATTAAATAAAATCAATTTAACATGAAATAAAATCAATTTAACATGAAATAAAATCAATTTAACATGAAATAAAATTAATTTAACATTAAATAAAATCAATTTAACATGAAATAAAATCAATTTAACATGAAATAAAATCAATTTGAGATTAAATAAAATCAATTTAACATGAAATAAAATTAATTTAAGATTAAATAAAATCAATTTAACATTAAATAAAATCAATTTAACATGAAATAAAATTAATGTAAGATTAAATAAAATCAATTTAACATGAAATAAAATCAATTTAACATGAAATAAAATAAATTTAAGATTAAATACAATCAATTTAACATGAAATAAAATCAATTTAACATGAAATAAAATTAATTTAAGATTTAATAAAATCAATTTAACATTAAATAAAATCAATTTAACATGAAATAAAATCAATTTAAGATTAAATAAAATCAATTTAACATTAAATAAAATCAATTTAACATGAAATAAAATCAATTTAACATGAAATAAAATCAATTTAACATGAAATAAAATCAATTTAACTTAAAATAAAATCAATTTACCATGAAATAAAATCAATTGAACATGAAATAAAATCAATTTAAGATTAAATAAAATCAATTCAACATAAAATAAAATCAATTTAACATGAAATAAAATCAATTTAACATGAAATAAAATCAATTTAACATGAAATAAAATCAATTTAACTTGAAATAAAATCAATTCAACATAAAATAAAATTAATTTAAGATTAAATAAAATCAATTTAACATGAAATAAAATCAATTGAACATTAAATAATATCAATTTAACATAAAATAAAATCAATTTAAGATTAAATAAAATCAATTTAAGATTAAATAAAATCAATTTAACATGAAATAAAATCAATTTAACATGAAATAAAATCAATTCAACATAAAATAAAATCAATTTAACTTGTAATAAAATCAATTAAACATGAAATAAAATCATTTTAAGATGAAATAAAATCAATTTAACATGAAATAAAATCAATTTAACATGAAATAAAATTAATTTAAGATTAAATAAAATCAATTTAACATGAAATAAAATCAATTTTACATGAAATAAAATCAATTTAACTTGAAATAAAATCAATTTAACATGAAATAAAATCAATTTAACATGAAATAAAATCAATTTAACATGAAATAGAATCAATTTAACATAAAATAAAATTAATTGAACATAAAATAAAATCAATTTAATATAAAATAAAATCAATTTAACATGAAATAAAATCAATTTAACATGAAATAGAATCAATTGAACATAAAATAAAATCAATTGAACATAAAATAAAATCAATTTAATATAAAATAAAATCAATTTAACATGAAATAAAATCAATTTAACATGAAATAAAATCAATTTAACATGAAATAGAATCAATTGAACATAAAATAAAATCAATTTAACATGAAATAAAATCAATTAAACTTGAAATAAAATCAATTTAACATGAAATAAAATCAATTGAACTTGAAATAAAATCAACTTAAGATTAAATAAAATCAATTCAACATAAAATAAAATCAATTTAACATGAAATAAAATCAATTTAACATGAAATAAAATCAATTTAACATAAAATAAAATCAATTTAACATGAAATAAAATCAATTTAACTTGAAATAAAATCAATTTAACATAAAATAAAATCAATTTAAGATTAAATAAAATCAATTTAACATGAAATAAAATCAATTGAACATAAAATAAAATCAATTTAACATAAAATAAAATCAATTTAAGATTAAATAAAATCAATTTAACATGAAATAAAATCAATTTAACATGAAATAAAATCAATTTAAGATTAAATAAAATCAATTTAACATGAAATAAAATCAATTCAACATAAAATAAAATCAATTTAACTTGAAATAAAATCAATTAAACATGAAATAAAATTAATTTAAGATTAAATAAAATCAATTTAACATGAAATAAAATCAATTTAACATGAAATAAAATCAATTTAACATGAAATAAAATCAATTTAACTTGAAATAAAATCAATTTAACATGAAAAAAAATCAATTTCACATGAAATAAAATCAATTGAACATGAAATAAAATCAATTTAACATAAAATAAAATTAATTTAACATTAAAAAAAATCAATTGAACATAAAATAAAATCAATTTAAGATTAAATAAAATCAATTAAACATGAAATAAAATCAATTTCACATGAAATAAAATCAATTTAACATGAAATAAAATCAATTTAACATGAAATAAAATCAATTTAACATGAAATAAAATAAATTTAAGATTAAATAAAATCAATTTAACATTAAATAAAATCAATTTAACATGAAATAAAATTAATTTAAGATTAAATAAAATCAATTTAACATGAAATAAAATCAATTTAACATGAAATAAAATTAATTTAAGATTAAATAAAATCAATTTAACATGAAATAAAATCAATTTAACATGAAATAAAATCAATTTAACATGAAATAAAATCAATTTAACATGAAATAAAATTAATTTAAGATTAAATAAAATCAATTTAACATTAAATAAAATCAATTTAACATGAAATTAAATCAATTTAACATGAAATAAAATCAATTTAACATGAAATAAAATTAATTTAACATTAAATAAAATCAATTTAACATGAAATAAAATCAATTTAACATTAAATAAAATCAATTTAACATAAAATAAAATCAATTTAACATGAAATAAAATCAATTCAACATGAAATAAAAGTAATTTAAGATTGAATAAAATCAATTTAACATTAAATAAAATCAATTTAACATTAAATAAAATCAATTTAACATTAAATAAAATCAATTTAACATGAAATAAAATCAATTTAACATGAAATAAAATCAATTTAACATGAAATAAAATTAATTAAAGTTTAAATAAAATCAATTTAACATTAAAAAAAATCAATTTAACATGAAATAAAATCAATTTAACATGAAATAAAATCAATTAAACATGAAATAAAATGAATTTAACATGAAATAAAATTAATTTAACATTAACTAAAATCAATTTAACTTGAAATAAAATCAATTTAACATGAAATAAAATCAATTTAACTTGAAATAAAATCAATTTAACATGAAATAAAATCAATTTCACATGAAATAAAATCAATTGAACATGAAATAAAATCAATTTAACATGAAATAACATCAATTTAACATTAAATAAAATCAATTGAACATAAAATAAAATCAATTTAAGATTAAATAAAATCAATTAAACATGAAATAAAATCAATTCAACATAAAATAAAATCAATTTAACATGAAATAAAATCAATTTAACATGAAATAAAATTAATTAAAGATTAAATAAAATCAATTTAACATTAAATAAAATCAATTGAACATAAAATAAAATCAATTTAAGATTAAATAAAATCAATTAAACATGAAATAAAATCAATTCAACATAAAATAAAATCAATTTAACATGAAATAAAATCAATTTAACATGAAATAAAATTAATTAAAGATTAAATAAAATCAATTTAACATTAAATAAAATCAATTTAACATGAAATAAAATTAATTTAAGATTAAATAAAATCAATTTAACATCAAATCAAATCAATTTAACATGAAATTAAATAAATTTAACATGAAATAAAATCAATTTAACATGAAATAAAATTACTTTAACATTTAATAAAATCAATTTAACATGAAATAAAATCAATTTAACATAAAATAAAATCAATTTAACATGAAATAAAATCAATTCAACATGAAATAAAAGTAATTTAAGATTAAATAAAATCAATTTAACATTAAATAAAATCAATTTAACATGAAATAAAATTAATTTAAGATTAAATAAAATCAATTTAACATGAAATAAAATCAATTTAACATGAAATAAAATTAATTAAAGTTTAAATAAAATCAATTTAACATTAAAAAATATCAATTTAACATGAAATAAAATCAATTTAACATGAAATAAAATCAATTTAACATGAAATAAAATTAATTTAAGATTAAATAAAATCAATTTAACATTAAATAAAATCAATTTAACATGAAATAAAATCAATTTAACATGAAATAAAATCAATTTAACATGAAATAAAATCAATTTAACATGAAATAAAATTAATTTAACATGAAATAAAATGAATTTAACATTAACTAAAATCAATTTAACTTGAAATAAAATCAATTTAACATGAAATAAAATCAATTTAACATGAAATAAAATCAATTAAACATGAAATAAAATCAATTTAACATGAAATAAAATTAATTTAAGATTAAATAAAATTAATTTAACATTAAATAAAATCAATTTAACATTAAATAAAATCAATTTAACATGAAATAAAATTAATTTAAGATTAAATAAAATCAATTTAACATGAAATAAAATTAATTTAAGATTAAATAAAATCAATTTAACATGAAATAAAATTAATTTAACATGAAATAAAATTAATTTAAGATTAAATAAAATCAATTTAACATTAAATAAAATCAATTTAACATGAAATAAAATTAATTTAAGATTAAATAAAATCAATTTAACATGAAATAAAATCAATTTAACATGAAATAAAATTAATTTAAGATTAAATAAAATCAATTTAACATGAAATAAAATCAATTCAACATAAAATAAAATCAATTTAACATGAAATAAAATCAATTTAACATGAAATAAAATCAATTTAACATGAAATAAAATCAATTTAATATGAAATTAAATCAATTTAACATGAAATAAAATCAATTTAAGATTAAATAAAATCAATATAACATGAAATAAAATTAATTTAACATGAAATAACATCAATTTAACATGAAATAAAATCAATTTAACATGAAATAAAATCAGTTTAACATGAAATAAAATCAATTTAACATGAAATAAAATTAATTTAAGATTAAATAAAATCAATTAAACATGAAATAAAATCAATTTAACATAAAATAAAATCAATTTAACATGAAATAAAATAAATTCAACATGAAATAAAAGTAATTTAAGATTAAATAAAATCAATTTAACATTAAATAAAATCAATTTAACATGAAATAAAATTAATTTAACATGAAATAAAATGAATTTAACATTAACTAAAATCAATTTAACTTGAAATAAAATCAATTTAACATGAAATAAAATCAATTTAACATGAAATAAAATCAATTGAACATGAAATAAAATCAATTTAACATGAAATAAAATTAATTTAAGATTAAATAAAATCAATTTAACATTAAATAAAATCAATTTAACATGAAATAAAATTAATTTAAGATTAAATAAAATCAATTTAACATTAAATAAAATCAATTTAACATGAAATAAAATTAATTTAAGATTAAATAAAATCAATTTAACATGAAATAAAATCAATTTAAGATGAAATAAAATTAATTTAAGATTAAATAAAATCAATTTAACATGAAATAAAATCAATTTAACATGTAATAAAATCAATTTAAGATTAAATAAAATCAATTTAACATTAAATAAAATCAATTTAACATGAAATAAAATCAATTTAACATGAAATAAAATCAATTTAACATGAAATAAAATCAATTTAACATGAAATAAAATTAATGTAAGATTAAATAAAATCAATTTAACATTAAATAAAATCAATTTAACATTAAATAAAATCAATTTAACATGAAATAAAATTAATTTAAGATTAAATAAAATCAATTTAACATGAAATAAAATTAATTTACGATTAAATAAAATCAATTTAACATGAAATAAAATTAATTTATCATGAAATAAAATTAATTTAAGATTAAATAAAATCAATTTAACATTAAATAAAATCAATTTAACATGAAATAAAATTAATTTAAGATTAAATACAATCAATTTAACATGAAATAAAATCAATTTAACATGAAATAAAATTAATTTAAGATTAAATAAAATCAATTTAACATGAAATAAAATCAATTTAACATGAAATAAAATCAATTTAACATGAAATAAAATCAATTTAATATGAAATTAAATCAATTTAACATGAAATAAAATTAATTTAAGATTAAATAAAATCAATTTAACATGAAATAAAATTAATTTAACATGAAATAACATCAATTTAACATGAAATAACATCAATTTAACATGAAATAAAATCAATTTAACATGAAATGAAATCAGTTTAACATGAAATAAAATCAATTTAACATGAAATAAAATTAATTTAAGATTAAATAAAATCAATTTAACATGAAATAAAATCAATTTAACATGAAATAAAATTAATTTAAGATTAAATAAAATCAATTTAACATGAAATAAAATTAATTTAACATGAAATAACATCAATTTAACATGAAATAAAATTAATTTAACATTAAATAAAATCAATTTAACATGAAATAAAATCAATTTAAGATTAAATAAAATCAATTTAACATGAAATAAAATCAATTTAACATTAAATAAAATCAATTTAACATGAAATAAAATTAATTTAAGATTAAATAAAATCAATTTAACATGAAATGAAATTAATTTAAGAATGAACAAAATAAATTTAACATGAAATAAAATTAATTTAAGATTAAATAAAATCAATTTAACATGAAATAAAATCAATTTAACATGAAATAAAATTAATTTAACATTAAATAAAATCAATTTAACATGAAATAAAATCAATTTAACATGAAATAAAATCAATTTAACATGAAATAAAATCAATTTAACATTAAATAAAATCAATTTAACATGAAATAAAATTAATTTAAGATTAAATAAAATCAATTTAACATGAAATGAAATTAATTTAAGAATGAACAAAATAAATTTAACATGAAATAAAATTAATTTAACATTAAATAAAATCAATTTAACATGAAATAAAATTAATTTAAGATTAAATAACATCAATTTAACATGAAATAAAATTAATTTAACATTAAATAAAATCAATTTAACATGAAATAAAATTAATTTAACAGTAAATAAAAACAATTTAACATGAAATAAAATCAATTTAACATGAAATAAAATTAATTTAACATTAAATAAAATCAATTGAACATGAAATAAAATTTATTTAACATGAAATAAAATTAATTTAACATGAAATAAAATTAATTTAAGATTAAATAAAATCAATTTAACATGAAATAAAATTAATTTAACATGAAATAAAATCAATTTAACATGAAATAAAATTAATTTAACATTAAATAAAATCAATTTAACTTGAAATAAAATCAATTTAACATGAAATAAAATCAATTTAAGATTAAATAAAATCAATTTAACATGAAATAAAATTAATTTAACATTAAATAAAATCAATTTAACATGAAATAAAATCAATTTAACATGAAATAAAATCAATTTAACATGAAATAAAATTAATTTAACATTAACTAAAATCAATTTAACATGAAATAAAATCAATTTAACATGAAATAAAATCAATTTAACATGAAACAAAATTAATTTAAGATTAAATAAAATCAATTTAACATTAAATAAAATCAATTTAACATGAAATAAAATTAATTTAAGATTAAATAAAATCAATTTAACATGAAATAAAATCAATTTAACATGAAATAAAATTAATTTAAGATTAAATAAAATCAATTTAACATGAAATAAAATCAATTTAACATGAAATAAAATTAATTTAAGATTAAATAAAATCAATTTAACATGAAATAAAATTAATTTAAGATTAAATAAAATCAATTTAACATGAAATGAAATTAATTTAAGAATGAACAAAATAAATTTAACATGAAATAAAATTAATTTAACATTAAATAAAATCAATTTAACATGAAATAAAATTAATTTAAGATTAAATAACATCAATTTAACATGAAATAAAATTAATTTAACATTAAATAAAATCAATTTAACATGAAATAAAATTAATTTAACAGTAAATAAAAACAATTTAACATGAAATAAAATCAATTTAACATGAAATAAAATTAATTTAACATTAAATAAAATCAATTGAACATGAAATAAAATTTATTTAACATGAAATAAAATTAATTTAACATGAAATAAAATTAATTTAAGATTAAATAAAATCAATTTAACATGAAATAAAATTAATTTAACATGAAATAAAATCAATTTAACATGAAATAAAATTAATTTAACATTAAATAAAATCAATTTAACTTGAAATAAAATCAATTTAACATGAAATAAAATCAATTTAAGATTAAATAAAATCAATTTAACATGAAATAAAATTAATTTAACATTAAATAAAATCAATTTAACATGAAATAAAATCAATTTAACATGAAATAAAATCAATTTAACATGAAATAAAATTAATTTAACATTAACTAAAATCAATTTAACATGAAATAAAATCAATTTAACATGAAATAAAATCAATTTAACATGAAACAAAATTAATTTAAGATTAAATAAAATCAATTTAACATTAAATAAAATCAATTTAACATGAAATAAAATTAATTTAAGATTAAATAAAATCAATTTAACATGAAATAAAATCAATTTAACATGAAATAAAATTAATTTAAGATTAAATAAAATCAATTTAACATGAAATAAAATCAATTTAACATGAAATAAAATTAATTTAAGATTAAATAAAATCAATTTAACATCAAATAAAATCAATTTAACATAAAATAAAATCAATTTAACATGAAATAAAATCAATTTAACATGAAAAAAAATTAATTTAAGATTGAATAAAATCAATTTAACATTAAAAAAAATCAATTTTACATGAAATAAAATTAATTTAACATGAAATAAAATTAATTTAAGATTAAATAAAATCAATTTAACATGAAATAAAATTAATTTAAGATTAAATAAAATTAATTTAAGATTAAATAAAATCAATTTAACATTAAATAAAATCAATTTAACATGAAATAAAATCAATTTAACATTAAATAAAATCAATTTAACAAAATAAAATCAATTAAACATGAAATAAAATTAATTTAAGATTAAATAAAATCAATTTAACATTAAATAAAATCAATTTAACATTAAATAAAATTAATTTGACATGAAATAAAATTAATTTAACATTAAATAAAATCAATTTAACATGAAATAAAATCAATTTAACATGAAATAAAATCAATTTAACATGAAATAAAATTAATTTAAGATTAAATAAAATCAATTTAACATGAAATAAAATCAATTTAACATGAAATAAAATTAATTTAACGTGAAATAAAATTAATTTGACATGAAATAAAATCAATTTAACATAAAATAAAATTAATTTGACATGAAATAAAATCAATTTAACATGAAATAAAATCAATTTAACATGAAATAAAATTAATTTAAGATTAAATAAAATCAATTTAACATGAAATAAAATCAATTTAACATGAAATAAAATCAATTTAACTTGAAATAAAATCAATTTAACATGAAATAAAATCAATTTAACATGAAATAAAATCAATTTAACATGAAATAGAATCAATTTAACATAAAATAAAATTAATTGAACATAAAATAAAATCAATTTAATATAAAATAAAATCAATTTAACATGAAATAAAATCAATTTAACATGAAATAGAATCAATTGAACATAAAAAAAATCAATTGAACATAAAATAAAATCAATTTAATATAAAATAAAATCAATTTAACATGAAATAAAATAAATTTAACATGAAATAAAATCAATTTAACATGAAATAGAATCAATTGAACATAAAATAAAATCAATTTAACATGAAATAAAATCAATTAAACTTGAAATAAAATCAATTTAACATGAAATAAAATCAATTGAACTTGAAATAAAATCAACTTAAGATTAAATAAAATCAATTCAACATAAAATAAAATCAATTTAACATGAAATAAAATCAATTTAACATGAAATAAAATCAATTTAACATAAAATAAAATTAATTTAACATGAAATAAAATCAATTTAACTTGAAATAAAATCAATTCAACATAAAATAAAATCAATTTAAGATTAAATAAAATCAATTTAACATGAAATAAAATCAATTGAACATAAAATAAAATCAATTTAACATAAAATAAAATCAATTTAAGATTAAATAAAATCAATTTAACATGAAATAAAATCAATTTAACATGAAATAAAATCAATTTAAGATTAAATAAAATCAATTTAACATGAAATAAAATCAATTCAACATAAAATAAAATCAATTTAACTTGAAATAAAATCAATTAAACATGAAATAAAATTAATTTAAGATTAAATAAAATCAATTTAACATGAAATAAAATCAATTTAACATGAAATAAAATCAATTTAACTTGAAATAAAATCAATTTAACATGAAAAAAAATCAATTTCACATGAAATAAAATCAATTGAACATGAAATAAAATCAATTTAACATAAAATAAAATTAATTTAACATTAAAAAAAATCAATTGAACATAAAATAAAATCAATTTAAGATTAAATAAAATCAATTAAACATGAAATAAAATCAATTTCACATGAAATAAAATCAATTTAACATGAAATAAAATCAATTTAACATGAAATAAAATCAATTTAACATGAAATAAAATTAATTTAAGATTAAATAAAATTAATTTAACATTAAATAAAATCAATTTAACATGAAATAAAATTAATTTAAGATTAAATAAAATCAATTTAACATGAAATAAAATCAATTTAACATGAAATAAAATTAATTTAAGATTAAATAAAATCAATTTAACATGAAATAAAATCAATTTAACATGAAATAAAATCAATTTAACATGAAATAAAATCAATTTAACATGAAATAAAATTAATTTAAGATTAAATAAAATCAATTTAACATTAAATAAAATCAATTTAACATGAAATTAAATCAATTTAACATGAAATAAAATCAATTTAACATGAAATAAAATTAATTTAACATTAAATAAAATCAATTTAACATGAAATAAAATCAATTTAACATTAAATAAAATCAATTTAACATAAAATAAAATCAATTTAACATGAAATAAAATCAATTCAACATGAAATAAAAGTAATTTAAGATTAAATAAAATCAATTTAACATTAAATAAAATCAATTTAACATGAAATAAAATTAATTTCAGATTAAATAAAATCAATTTAACATGAAATAAAATCAATTTAACATGAAATAAAATCAATTTAACATGAAATAAAATTAATTAAAGTTTAAATAAAATCAATTTAACATTAAAAAAAATCAATTTAACATGAAATAAAATCAATTTAACATGAAATAAAATCAATTAAACATGAAATAAAATGAATTTAACATGAAATAAAATTAATTTAACATTAACTAAAATCAATTTAACTTGAAATAAAATCAATTTAACATGAAATAAAATCAATTTAACTTGAAATAAAATCAATTTAACATGAAATAAAATCAATTTCACATGAAATAATATCAATTTAACATGAAATACCATCAATTTAACATTAAATAAAATCAATTGAACATAAAATAAAATCAATTTAAGATTAAATAAAATCAATTAAACATGAAATAAAATCAATTCAACATAAAATAAAATCAATTTAACATGAAATAAAATCAATTTAACATGAAATAAAATTAATTAAAGATTAAATAAAATCAATTTAACATTAAATAAAATCAATTGAACATAAAATAAAATCAATTTAAGATTAAATAAAATCAATTAAACATGAAATAAAATCAATTTAACATAAAATAAAATCAATTTAACATGAAATAAAATCAATTTAACATGAAATAAAATTAATTAAAGATTAAATAAAATCAATTTAACATTAAATAAAATCAATTTAACATGAAATAAAATTAATTTAAGATTAAATAAAATCAATTTAACATCAAATCAAATCAATTTAACATGAAATTAAATCAATTTAACATGAAATAAAATCAATTTAACATGAAATAAAATTACTTTAACATTTAATAAAATCAATTTAACATGAAATAAAATCAATTTAACATAAAATAAAATCAATTTAACATGAAATAAAATCAATTCAACATGAAATAAAAGTAATTTAAGATTAAATAAAATCAATTTAACATTAAATAAAATCAATTTAACATGAAATAAAATTAATTTAAGATTAAATAAAATCAATTTAACATGAAATAAAATCAATTTAACATGAAATAAAATTAATTAAAGTTTAAATAAAATCAATTTAACATTAAAAAATATCAATTTAACATGAAATAAAATCAATTTAACATGAAATAAAATCAATTTAACATGAAATAAAATTAATTTAAGATTAAATAAAATCAATTTAACATTAAATAAAATCAATTTAACATGAAATAAAATCAATTTAACATGAAATAAAATCAATTTAACATGAAATAAAATCAATTTAACATGAAATAAAATTAATTTAACATGAAATAAAATGAATTTAACATTAACTAAAATCAATTTAACTTGAAATAAAATCAATTTAACATGAAATAAAATCAATTTAACATGAAATAAAATCAATTAAACATGAAATAAAATCAATTTAACATGAAATAAAATTAATTTAAGATTAAATAAAATCAATTTAACATTAAATAAAATCAATTTAACATTAAATAAAATCAATTTAACATGAAATAAAATTAATTTAAGATTAAATAAAATCAATTTAACATGAAATAAAATTAATTTAAGATTAAATAAAATCAATTTAACATGAAATAAAATTAATTTAACATGAAATAAAATTAATTTAAGATTAAATAAAATCAATTTAACATTAAATAAAATCAATTTAACATGAAATAAAATTAATTTAAGATTAAATAAAATCAATTTAACATGAAATAAAATCAATTTAACATGAAATAAAATTAATTTAAGATTAAATAAAATCAATTTAACATGAAATAAAATCAATTCAACATAAAATAAAATCAATTTAACATGAAATAAAATCAATTTAACATGAAATAAAATCAATTTAACATGAAATAAAATCAATTTAATATGAAATTAAATCAATTTAACATGAAATAAAATCAATTTAAGATTAAATAAAATCAATATAACATGAAATAAAATTAATTTAACATGAAATAACATCAATTTAACATGAAATAAAATCAATTTAACATGAAATAAAATCAGTTTAACATGAAATAAAATCAATTTAACATGAAATAAAATTAATTTAAGATTAAATAAAATCAATTAAACATGAAATAAAATCAATTTAACATAAAATAAAATCAATTTAACATGAAATAAAATAAATTCAACATGAAATAAAAGTAATTTAAGATTAAATAAAATCAATTTAACATTAAATAAAATCAATTTAACATGAAATAAAATTAATTTAACATGAAATAAAATGAATTTAACATTAACTAAAATCAATTTAACTTGAAATAAAATCAATTTAACATGAAATAAAATCAATTTAACATGAAATAAAATCAATTGAACATGAAATAAAATCAATTTAACATGAAATAAAATTAATTTAAGATTAAATAAAATCAATTTAACATTAAATAAAATCAATTTAACATGAAATAAAATTAATTTAAGATTAAATAAAATCAATTTAACATGAAATAAAATCAATTTAACATGAAATAAAATTAATTTAAGATTAAATAAAATCAATTTAACATGAAATAAAATCAATTTAACATGAAATAAAATTAATTTAAGATTAAATAAAATAAATTTAACATGAAATAAAATCAATTTAACATGAAATAAAATTAATTTAAGATTAAATAAAATCAATTTAACATGAAATAAAATCAATTTAACATGTAATAAAATCAATTTAAGATTAAATAAAATCAATTTAACATTAAATAAAATCAATTTAACATGAAATAAAATCAATTTAACATGAAATAAAATCAATTTAACATGAAATAAAATCAATTTAACATGAAATAAAATTAATGTAAGATTAAATAAAATCAATTTAACATTAAATAAAATCAATTTAACATTAAATAAAATCAATTTAACATGAAATAAAATTAATTTAAGATTAAATAAAATCAATTTAACATGAAATAAAATTAATTTAAGATTAAATAAAATAACTTTAACATGAAATAAAATTAATTTATCATGAAATAAAATTAATTTAAGATTAAATAAAATCAATTTAACATTAAATAAGATCAATTTAACATGAAATAAAATTAATTTAAGATTAAATACAATCAATTTAACATGAAATAAAATCAATTTAACATGAAATAAAATTAATTTAAGATTAAATAAAATCAATTTAACATGAAATAAAATCAATTCAACATAAAATAAAATCAATTTAACATGAAATAAAATCAATTTAACATGAAATAAAATCAATTTAACATGAAATAAAATCAATTTAATATGAAATTAAATCAATTTAACATGAAATAAAATTAATTTAAGATTAAATAAAATCAATTTAACATGAAATAAAATTAATTTAACATGAAATAACATCAATTTAACATGAAATAAAATCAATTTAACATGAAATGAAATCAGTTTAACATGAAATAAAATCAATTTAACATGAAATAAAATTAATTTAAGATTAAATAAAATCAATTTAACATGAAATAAAATCAATTTAACATGAAATAAAATTAATTTAAGATTAAATAAAATCAATTTAACATGAAATAAAATTAATTTAACATGAAATAACATCAATTTAACATGAAATAAAATTAATTTAACATTAAATAAAATCAATTTAACATGAAATAAAATCAATTTAAGATTAAATAAAATCAATTTAAGATAAAATAAAATCAATTTAACATTAAATAAAATCAATTTAACATGAAATAAAATTAATTTAAGATTAAATAAAATCAATTTAACATGAAATGAAATTAATTTAAGAATGAACAAAATAAATTTAACATGAAATAAAATTAATTTAAGATTAAATAAAATCAATTTAACATGAAATAAAATCAATTTAACATGAAATAAAATTAATTTAACATTAAATAAAATCAATTTAACATGAAATAAAATCAATTTAAGATTAAATAAAATCAATTTAACATGAAATAAAATCAATTTAACATTAAATAAAATCAATTTAACATGAAATAAAATTAATTTAAGATTAAATAAAATCAATTTAACATGAAATGAAATTAATTTAAGAATGAACAAAATAAATTTAACATGAAATAAAATTAATTTAAGATTAAATAAAATCAATTTAACATGAAATAAAATCAATTTAACATGAAATAAAATTAATTTAACATTAAATAAAATCAATTTAACATGAAATAAAATTAATTTAAGATTAAATAACATCAATTTAACATGAAATAAAATTAATTTAACATTAAATAAAATCAATTTAACATGAAATAAAATTAATTTAACATTAAATAAAATCAATTTAACATGAAATAAAATCAATTTAACATGAAATAAAATTAATTTAACATTAAATAAAATCAATTGAACATGAAATAAAATTTATTTAACATGAAATAAAATTAATTTAACATGAAATAAAATTAATTTAAGATTAAATAAAATCAATTTAACATGAAATAAAATTAATTTAACATGAAATAAAATCAATTTAACATGAAATAAAATTAATTTAACATTAAATAAAATCAATTTAACTTGAAATAAAATCAATTTAACATGAAATAAAATCAATTTAAGATTAAATAAAATCAATTTAACATGAAATAAAATTAATTTAACATTAAATAAAATCAATTTAACATGAAATAAAATCAATTTAACATGAAATAAAATCAATTTAACATGAAATAAAATTAATTTAACATTAACTAAAATCAATTTAACATGAAATAAAATCAATTTAACATGAAATAAAATCAATTTAACATGAAATAAAATCAATTTAACATGAAATAAAATTAATTTAAGATTAAATAAAATCAATTTAACATTAAATAAAATCAATTAAACATGAAATAAAATTAATTTAAGATTAAATAAAATCAATTTAACATGAAATAAAATCAATTTAACATGAAATAAAATTAATTTAAGATTAAATAAAATCAATTTAACATGAAATAAAATCAATTTAACATGAAATAAAATTAATTTAAGATTAAATAAAATCAATTTAACATCAAATAAAATCAATTTAACATAAAATAAAATCAATTTAACATGAAATAAAATCAATTTAACATGAAAAAAATTAATTTAAGATTGAATAAAATCAATTTAACATTAAAAAAAATCAATTTTACATGAAATAAAATTAATTTAACATGAAATAAAATTAATTTAAGATTAAATAAAATCAATTTAACATGAAATAAAATTAATTTAAGATTAAATAAAATTAATTTAAGATTAAATAAAATCAATTTAACATTAAATAAAATCAATTTAACATGAAATAAAATCAATTTAACATTAAATAAAATCAATTTAACAAAATAAAATCAATTAAACATGAAATAAAATTAATTTAAGATTAAATAAAATCAATTTAACATTAAATAAAATCAATTTAACATTAAATAAAATTAATTTGACATGAAATAAAATTAATTTAACATTAAATAAAATCAATTTAACATGAAATAAAATCAATTTAACATGAAATAAAATCAATTTAACATGAAATAAAATTAATTTAAGATTAAATAAAATCAATTTAACATGAAATAAAATCAATTTAACATGAAATAAAATTAATTTAACGTGAAATAAAATTAATTTGACATGAAATAAAATCAATTTAACATAAAATAAAATTAATTTGACATGAAATAAAATCAATTTAACATGAAATAAAATCAATTTAACATGAAATAAAATCAATTTTACATGAAATAAAATTAATTTAAGAATAAATAAAATCAATTTAACATGAAATAAAATCAATTTAACATGAAATAAAATTGATTTAACATGAAATAAAATCAATTTAAGATTAAATAAAATCAATTTAACATGAAATAAAATCAATTTAACATGAAATAAAATTAATTTAACATGAAATAAAATCAATTTAACATGAAATAAAATCAATTTTACATGAAATAAAATTAATGTAAGATTAAATAAAATCAATTTAACATGAAATAAAATCAATTGAACATGAAATAAAATCAATTTAACATGAAATAAAATCAATTTAACATGAAATAAAATCAATTTAACATGAAATAAAATAAATTTAACATGAAATAAAATCAATTTAAGATTAAATAAAATCAATTTAAGATTAAATAAAATCAATTTAAGATTAAATAAAATCAATTTAACATGAAATAAAATCAATTTAACATTAAATAAAATCAATTTAACATAAAATAAAATCAATTTAACATGAAATAAAATCAATTTTACATGAAATAAAATTAATTTAAGATTAAATAAAATCAATTTAACATTAAATAAAATCAATTTAACATGAAATAAAATCAATTTAACATGAAATAAAATTAATTTAACATGAAATAAAATCAATTTAACATGAAATAAAATCAATTTTACATGAAATAAAATTAATTTAAGATTAAATAAAATCAATTTAACATGAAATAAAATCAATTTAACATGAAATAAAATCAATTTAACATGAAATAAAATCAATTTAACATGAAATAAAATCAATTTAACATTAAATAAAATTAATTTAAGATTAAATAAAATCAATTCAACATAAAATAAAATTAATTTAAGAATTAATAAAATCAATTTAAGATTAAATAAAATCAATTGAACATGAAATAAAATCAATTTAACATGAAATAAAATCAATTTAAGATTAAATAAAATCAATTAAACATGAAATAAAATCAATTTAAGATTAAATAAAATCAATTCAACATAAAATAAAATTAATTTAAGATTAAATAAAATCAATTTAAGATTAAATAAAATCAATTTAACATGAAATAAAATCAATTTAACTTGAAAAACATCAATTTAACATGAAATAAAATCAATGTAACATGAAATAAAATCAATTTAAGATTAAATAAAATCAATTTAACATGAAATAAAATCAATTTAAGATTAAATAAAATAAATTCAACATAAAATAAAATCAATTTGAGATTAAATAAAATCAATTTAACATTAAATAAAATCAATTTAAGATTAAATAAAATCAATTTAACATGAAATAAAATCAATTTAACTTAAATAAAATCAATTCAACATAAAATAAAATCAATTTAAGATTAAATAAAATCAATTTAACATTAAATAAAATCAATTTAACATGAAATAAAATCAATTTAACAATTAATAAAATCAATTCAACATAAAATAAAATCAATTTAAGATTAAATAAAATCAATTTAACATTAAATAAAATCAATTTAACATTAAATAAAATCAATTTAACATGAAATAAAATCAATTTAACATGAAATAAAATCAATTTAACTTGAAATAAAATCAATTAAACATGAAATGAAATTAATTTAAGATTAAATAAAATCAATTTAAGATTAAATAAAATCAATTTAAGATTAAATAAAATCAATTTAACATGAAATAAAATCAATTTAACTTGAAATAAAATCAATTTAACATGAAATAAAATCAATTTAAGATTAAATAAAATCAATTTAACATTAAATAAAATCAATTTAAGATGAAATAAAATCAATTTAACATGAAATAAAATCAATTTAACATTAAATAAAATTAATTTAACATGAAATAAAATCAATTTGAGATTAAATAAAATCAATTGAACATGAAATAAAATCAATTTAACATGAAATAAAATTAATTTAAGATTAAATAAAATCAATTAAACATGAAATAAAATCAATTTAAGATTAAATAAAATCAATTTAACATGAAATAAAATCAATTTAAGATTAAATAAAATCAATTTAACATGAAATAAAATCAATTTAACATGAAATAAAATCAATTTAACATTAAATAAAATTAATTTAAGATTAAATAAAATCAATTCAACATAAAATAAAATTAATTTAAGATTAAATAAAATCAATTTAAGATTAAATAAAATCAATTGAACATGAAATAAAATCAATTTAACATTAAAGAAAATCAATTTAAGATTAAATAAAATCAATTAAACATGAAATAAAATCAATTTAAGATTAAATAAAATCAATTTAAGATTAAATAAAATCAATTTAACTTGAAATAACATCAATTTAACTTGAAATAACATCAATTTAACATAAAATAAAATCAATTTAAGATAAAATAAAATCAATTTAAGATTAAATAAAATCAATTTAAGATTAGATAAAATCAATTTGACATGAAATAAAATCAATTAAACATGAAATAAAATCAATTTAACATTAAATAAAATCAATTTAACATGAAATTAAATCAATTTAAGATTAAATAAAATCAATTTAACATGAAATAAAATCAATTTAAGATTAAATAAAATCAATTTAACATAAAATAAAATCAATTTAAGATTAAATAAAATTAATTTAACATGAAATTAAATCAATTTAACATTAAATAAAATCAATTTAACATGAAATAAAATCAATTTAAGATTAAATAAAATCAATTCAACATAAAATAAAATCAATTTAAGATTAAATAAAATTAATTTAAGATTAAATAAAATCAATTTAACATGAAATAAAATCAATTAAACATGAAATAAAATTAATTTGACATGAAATAAAATCAATTTAACATGAAATAAAATCAATTGAACATAAAATAAAATCAATTTAAGATTAAATAAAATCAATTTAACATGAAATAAAATCAATTTAACATGAAATAAAATCAATTTAAGATTAAATAAAATCAATTTAACATGAAATAAAATCAATTTGACTTGAAATAAAATCTATTAAACATGAAATAAAATCAATTTAACATGAAATAAAATCAATTGAACATAAAATAAAATCAATTGAACATGAAATAAAATCAATTAAACATTAAATAAAATCAATTTAACATGAAATAAAATCAATTTAACTTGAAATAAAATCAATTAAACATGAAATAAAATCAATTTGACATGAAATAAAATCAATTTGATATCTGCAAGAAGTGTGGTTGGTATAAGTTCTCCTCAGAATTCTTGTCTAAAAAAATCGGCAAAACAGTAGGATATGAACTGTTTATGGTAGAAGTTTAGGACAATCTAAAGCAAGATGGTTTGTTGTTATCATCATCAATTGTGTAGATGACATCTTCAAAGAATTAAAAATTATGGAAGTGAAATAACAGGTTCATACAAATGAACCAGTGAATCCCAAGATAAACTTCATCATTTCCTTGGATATATTCACAAGATGGTGATTTGCTGTTGACAAATTGCATTGGAGATAAATGGACGAGACCAATAAAATTGATGTTGGTGAATTTTTGCTACGTTTCATTCTGTTAGAAGGAGCCAAATAGTGACACGTTTGTAGGAGAATCAGTTGATCGCATAGAGTAGAATTATCTGCAAAGTTCTTGCCAAAGAGTTGGGCTTTGTCTGCTGCTGACGAGAGTACCTTAGGTCCATTGATGATGGTTGGAATAGAGCACATGCTTCTATTCAGGACCTTGTTTTTTATTTGCCAAACTGGTGGGAACCAAGCCGCTGATCAGCTACTTTGAACTTGGCAGACTGAGCATACAACTCTCTCACGTTCTTTATTACTCTTTTACAATATTTGATGGCAGTCCGAAGGCAGCCTATGTTTTTACAATAATACTTTCTTACCTCAAACTGCTAGACTTCGAATTCTTCCCTCTTTCCTGCTTGACTCTTAATATTATACAGAAATTTAAATATAATGCAACCAGTTATCTTTCTGCTCAATTCACTACAGTGTCCATGTAGTTATAATCTTAAATAGTAACCCATTACATCCAAGTGGCAATATGTCTTGTTTGAAGTGAATAATAGTACAAAAGTGAATGAATTATGTAGAGGATAATGTGATGGCAAGGGAATAAAGTCACAATATTAGAAACAGTTTAACAAGGGTTTGTTTTGCAAGTGATGCTAGACATCTCTCCATCTATTCAGTGCAGTGTTACATCAATATTCCTCAGCTTCAGCCACAATTACATTCACCACAAGAACAAGGTGATAAAACAGTTCTCTTTCTAACACTGCAATTATTCACCCAATTTTATAATGATAGTGTGGTCATGTGAATGAATTGTTTAAATGACAGGAGTCTTAAGGGGCTGCTACATGCTCTCTTTCTTCTGCAACCGCTTGCCAGTACAAACGTTTCTATCAACAAATATAAACATGGCATAAACTTTTATTTTTCTGTATATTTTTTTTTTTTTTTTTTTTTTAATTTTTTTTTTTACAAAGGCATCACCACATTATCAAGGCCAAGAGGCCACTCAAGGATAAGGGTTAAAGAGTGTACAGTAGAAATTGGTCAATATAGTAATCATTAGTAATGAAAATTTGGTAAATTTAATAACTTATATGGAACGGCTCATCAAGAACTTATTTACTTTAGACTTGAACACAACCATATTGTAGTCAGCCGGAAAGCAGGAAAACGGAAGACAACAATTCCACAGGCGTGCAGTTCTAAGAAAGAAGCTTTGTTCATGGAATCTACGTTTAGGTTTAGGCACAGATAAAGAGTGGGGGAAATTATCGATAGTGTTTATAGCTAGACGAGTGTTTCTTGTGAAAGTTTGGCGAGGGGGGACCATAGATTGAAGCTCAGTTGAACACTTTCCATGAAAATAACGATACATCAGAGACAAACTCGCAACATCTCTTCTGTGAGATAGAGGTTGCAAGGAGGAGAAAAGGACATCTCCTACGAGGCTACGAAGTCTATTTTGAACTCTATCAAGGCAGGCCAAGTCCTTTCTAGCAGCTCCTGCCCAGATGTGGCAACAGTATTCCATCCTTGGACGTACCTGGCTCTTATATAGGTAGAGAATAGCATCAGCAGTGAGATATCTACTGGATCGATAGAAAGATCCCACCATTTTTCCAGCGGCCTTGGCAACAGATTTGATATACGTGTTCCATTTAAGATCAGGAGTAATGGTCAAGCCCAGAAGCTTGTCAAAACTTGAGGCCTCCTGAAGACGAGAGCCATTCATTTCAATTGATGACAAATGTGAATTAGAATGTTGATGATGTAAAGAGAGAAGCTTGGTTTTAGATGCATTAAAAGTAACCAGCCACTCCTTTCCTCATTGTACTACGTGCTCAAGATCAGAGGAGAGAGAATTGGAGAGAACTTGGTCGTTTACTGTCTTAGATGTGCTACCATAAATGGTAGTGTCGTCAGCATAAATGTCTACAAATGATGTAAGGATATGATTTGGAAGATCATTAATGTAGATCAGGAAAAGAGTTGGGCCCAGGATGGATCCCTGAGGGACACCGGCATTAGTACTGTGAGCTTCTGATTTTTGCCCCTCAACTACTACTCTTATGGACCTATCAGAAAGAAATGATTTAATAATTGAGAAGACTTTTCCAGCTATACCATAGCTAGCGATCTTATGAAGTAAACCTTTATGCCATACCCTATCAAAGGCTTTAGATATGTCAAGAGCAATTGCCCAAGAAAGATTGCCACCGTCGAGAGATTTGCTAATCCTATGCGATATAACTGTAAGGACATCTGCTGTAGATCTAGCAGAACGGAAACCATATTGAGTGTCACTAAGAAGGTTATTTTTGTTGAGATGTTTGATTACTTCTGTATTTAACACACATATTTGTTGTATTTCATTTTTAAAGCAATACATTTACATTTACAGTGGCTGGAAGTCCTGAAGGCAACTTATGTTTCTACTAAAATACTTTCTTAATGTAAATGTAATACGACCAGATATCTTGCTGCTCAACTCATTACATAGTGTCTATGTAGATATAATCTTAAATTCCACTACATCGAAGTGGCAATATGTCTTGGAGTGAATATGAGTAAAAAAAATGAATTAATTACGTAGAGGATAATGTTATGGCAAGGGAATAAAGTCACAATATCAGAAAAAAATGTAATAAAGGCTTGTTTTGCAAATGATGCTATCAAGGTGA
Source organism: Euprymna scolopes (assembly GCF_053919585.1). Taxonomy (NCBI): domain Eukaryota; kingdom Metazoa; phylum Mollusca; class Cephalopoda; order Sepiida; family Sepiolidae; genus Euprymna; species Euprymna scolopes. Next base: position 61,811,179 of record NC_136526.1, read on the forward strand.
TAAAGCAGTTCATCAAAGTTCTCTTTCTAACAATTATTCACCCAATTTTGTTATCATGCGAAAATGAACTGTTTAAGTGATGAGACTCTTAACAGGCTGCGACATGCTCTCTTTCTTCTGTAAACGCTTGCCAGTACAAACGTTTCTATCAACAAAAATAGACTGATTAAACATGGCACAAACTTTTGTTCTTTCCGTATATTTGTTGCATTTCATTTTTAAAGCAATACATTTACATTTAATTGGCAATCCAAGATGTTGTTATCTAGGCCTGAAAACGGTAGTTCATCACACCAAGGTGCTCATGGGCCAAACCCAGTTGCAGCTGGCTATTAAGGCTTGTTTTTAAGGTGCTGAGAACTTTTATTCTTTTTGTATATTTGTTGTATTTTATTTTTAAAACAATACATTTAAATTTAATTCTTGCTCCAATATGTGAAAATGCCAAGAGCAGATTAAATATAATTGAGTCAAACTTTTTGTTTGTCATTGTTTATTTAAGCGACATATTTACATTTAAATGTAAAATGTATGTATATGTCAGGTTGACTGGTGAGCCTGATGAAGAAGAAATGGAAATTGATGATAAGGAAGTAGAAAGCAACATGCACAGACAGTCCTCCATCATTAAGACAATGTTCACGTTGCAGTACAAGAGTGCAAAGAAACTTGTTAACACAAAGGCATAGAAAATTGCACAAGTTCTCTGGTGCATGCAAAAATAATCATGATAATTCATCCTGTGGTTACAACGTGGGGGATGTAGTGGGAAAAGATTATCGACTAATGTGTTGGAATAGTATCAAGAAGTTATCTGCCAATTCTAAAGGAGTAACCAGTGAGTTATCTGTCCCTCAAGAATATATAAGAAGAGATGGAAAACGCTGTTTTTGTTTTGAGTGGATCTTAACAGTGAATTGTAGAACCACATCTTCAATATTTACAGGACTTTAGTGTCTTTTATAAAATATATTTAAAAAATAAATTGCTAATATTTACGATGTTATATATTCTGTGATTGCTAATAAATTAATGCAGAAAACTTCATTAAAGTTTCTGAATTATGGTTAACTTTTAAGTGAAGATTACTTTTTTTTTTTTTTGTTTTTGTTTTTTTTTTTTTTTTTGGTCAGTATCAATATTATTCTTCCACCTTTCCACATTTTAATTAAAAAAACAATTTTTTTTTACAAACTTTAAAAATTTCTATAACATGTTACATATCTTCTTGCAATGTTTTTAGTAGCGGGGTTTTAAGGTTTCATTTTAACTGAATTCCAATTCATATAGTTTGGTCCGTTAGGGATTATGTTAGAGTACGTAATAATATGTTAGATAATTGCGATGTTCTCAATATAAAAACCAAAAGTAAACAATAAAAGCCGATTAGAGTGATTTCTATAGTAGCATTCTTCGTTTATATGCAATCATGGAATGTTGACTCATTTCTCTATTAAAACAAAGGCAATCATAATTATTTTTACAATTGTAGCCATCCGTATTATAAGATTTGTGTGACGTCACTTCCAAGGTAAATAAAGAAGTGCGGACTGCGGAGCGTCAGGATAACCAAACAAAGGCAATCATAATGGTTTCGACGCGCCCCTGTAGTAAAATAAAGGGAATCATAATGTAATAAAAAAGAGCTTCAAAAGCAATCAAATTAATAAATACTTACTTTTTGTTTGGCAATCTGTTTTTTTACAAAGAAACGATTATAAGATGAGTTAATTTAAACGAGACGAGTTTGACGGGTGGAAGTGAACATTTTAAGATGGCGACCGGAAAAGCAAGTTCGCAGAAAATTAAAATATTATTTTATTTTTTATTTTATTGTAATTTCATTTTTTTTTTTTAATTTTTTGTGTTGTATTAAATTACAAAATATTTTTTCATTGTTAAAATTTATTGTCAATCACGCATATTAACTTACTCGAGCCATCACCACGCTATAGTCAAATGATTACCTTTTTATTCATTTATTTATTTATTTGGAAGTTTTTACCTGGTTTCCACCTTTACATTTTCCTTTTAAATGACGATCTTTTTTATGTGGGATGTGCTGAAAACGAATATCGCATTTAAATTTTCGGTACTCTTGGATAATCTGACCCGAATTCTCGTAAATTTCCGTCAAGCATTAATCGGGCAAGACCGGCAATCATCGGTGTCAGCCGAGCGTCGTAACAGGCGCAGACTTAAAAAAAAAAAAAATTAATTAAAAAAAAAAAAAACGGAAAAAAAACCAGAAAAATGAAAATTCAAATGCAAAGATCAAAATAACAAAAAACCTCCCTTGAAAAATAAAAATATGTTTATTTATTTTGTTTTAGTATTTAATTTTGGTCAATGTCAAGTTTCTTTCCAACTCCTCGAAAAAACTTTGAAATGACGACTTAGATATGTTTTCGGTGGTGTTGAAAACGAATATCAAATTTAAATTTCGGGCAGATAAGTAGTTTTCATGATATGAAGAAATTACTTTTTCAAAAAGTGGGGGATCACTTTCCTATTTAAATTTAACATCAAATGAGCACGCACCTTCTGACCACCTAGTAATTTCTTCATGTCATAAAACAAATTTGCCTGTGATATTCGTTTTTAGCACCCCCGAAAACTGGCGCTATTTAAAAAAAAAAATTTTTTAAACTAAGAGCTTCGTTCATTTTTTTCATAAGTTAGGACGCTACCGTCAGTAAGCTTACACAAACAGTTTACAAAAATATACTTTTTTAGGTGGGTATTCAATTATAGAACTTGTATAGTTTTTAACAGGTGCTTCTGTAGTTTAATTAAGTGTTTTTCCGTAAGTAACTTACTATTAAAGCAAAATCCTTTACTGTTTCAGTGTTTCACAAAAAGTCTGTTTACATTAGGGGGCGTGGAGGGGCGGGTGGTGTTGTGGCGGAATTTTTGTGAAATATTTAACTGCAGAAGCACCTGTTAACAACTATACAAGTTGTATAATGGAAAAAGAACGAAAAACAAAAGTATGTTTTTGTAAACTTACTGACAGCATAATTGGCGTCCAAAATTATGAGATGAAAAAATGAACGAATCTCTCAGTAAAAAAAAAAAAAAAAAAAAAAAAAAAAAAAAAAAAAACAGCGCCGGTGTTCGGGGGTGCTAAAAACGAATATCACAGTAACATTTGTTTTATGGTATGAAGAAATTACTAGGTGGCCAGAAAGTGGGTGCTCATTTTACGTTAAATTTTTATAGGAAAGTGATACCCTTCTTTTTGAAAAAGTAATTTCTTCATATCATGAAAACTACTAATCTGCCCCAAATTTAAATGTGATATTCGTTTTCAGTACCACCGAAAACTTCTAAAAAAATCGTCATTTTAAAGTTTTTTGTGGAGTTGGAAATATTTTTTAGGGTTGCCATTTCGAACGCCCATAAATAAATAATTTTTACTATTGTTGGAATCTCCATAGATTGGAGCTCAGACAAGTACGTGCTATAAAAATAATGATACAACAGAGACAGGCTCGCAACGTCTCTTCTGTGAGAAACAGGTTGCAGGGAAGAGAAAAGGGCATCACCGACTAGGCTACAATGTCTATTTGGAATTTTGTGAAGGCAAGATAAGGTCTTCCTAGCACCTCCTGCTCAGATGTGACAGCAATACTCTATCCTTGGACGTACCTAGCTCTTATATAGGTAGAGTATTGCATCAGCATGTAGATATCTACTGGGTCGATAGAAGGATTCCATCATTTTCCAGCAAACTTAGCAACAGATTTGATGTACGTATTTCATTTTACATCAGGAGTAAAGGTCAACACAAAAGCTTGTCAAAACATGGAGCCTCCTGAAGACGAGAGACATTCATTTCAATTAATGCCAGATGGGTATCAGAACGTTGATTATGTAAAGATAGAAGCTTGGTGTTAGATGCATTAAAAGTAACCAGCCACTGTTTTCCCCATTGTACCACATGCTCAAGATCAGAGGAGAGAAAATCATAGATAACTTAGTCATTTATGGCCTTTGAGGTGCTGCCATAGATGGTACTGTCGTAAGCAAAAATGTCTACGTCATCTACGGATGGGATTTGGAAGATCGTTAATATAGATTAGGAAGAGAGTTGAACCCAGGAGGGACCCCGGAAGGACTCCAGCAATAATACTATGAGCTTCTGATTTCTGCCCGTTAACCACTACTCTTATGAACCTATCAGAGAGAAATGATTTAATAATTGAAAAGACATTTCCAGCTTTACCATAGCTGGAGATCTTGTGAAGTAGACCTTTATGCTATACCCTATCAAAAGCCTTTGATATGTCAAGAGCAATTGCCCTACAAAATAAACCTCCGTTGAGAAATTCGCTAATTCTATGAGAAATAACAGTAAACACACCTGCTGTAGATCTAGCAAAACGGAAACCATATTGCATGTCACTAAGATGGTTTTTTTTTCTGAGGTGGTTGACTACTTCTCTATTTAACACAGATTCAAGTAACTTACTCATAACGCACAGGAGACTTATTGATCTGTATTGAGAGGGAGATGACAGATCACCTGAATTCTGAAATACAGAGCATACCGATGAGATTTTCCAGGGCGTTGGGTCGCAATTCTCCTTAAGACAATGCTTAAACAGTTTTGTAAGTATGGTTGAAGCTTTTTCAGCATTATATTTGGAATGCCATCGGGGCCAGTTGCTTTACTGGAATCAAGGTTTTTGATTAGCTTGGCAACACCATGTACAGATATTTGTATGTTGCAGAGCATGCTTTCTGATACAGGAGGAAATATGGGCGGTTGGCGGCCTTGGTCGTATAGGGTGGAATTTGCTGCAAAGTTCTTGGCAAAGAGTTTGGCTTTGTCTGATGCTGACGAGATTACTTCAGGTCCATTGATGATGGTTGGAATAGAGCACACGTTTCTGTTCAGGATCCTGTTTGCTATTTGCCAAAACTGGTGGGAATCAAGCTGCTGTTCAGCTACTTTGGACTTAACGGATTGAGCATATAACTCTCTCGTGTTCTTCATTACTCTTTTACAGTGGTTACTGGCAGCCCTGAAAGTGGGGTTTAGTCTCACTACATCTATTACGTTGGAAGTAATAGAAAAAGTGATTTCTGTGTGCAATAGCAGCAGCACATTCCGGAGAGAACCACGGCTGGCTGTTAGGTTTTTGCTGGAATTTTTTTCGAGGGTATTAAACGGTCTGTACCTAAAATAAACCATTCCGTCAGGTCTGATCCTATAGAGGACACATCCTTTTTAAACATTGGACGCAGAAGTAGATCTGATATAAATGAATGGAAGCTATCCCAGTCAGCCATAGAGTATCGATATGCTGTACAATGGAAAGGCACATCTGAGACTTATTACATTTCGTTTTTATTTTAACTGATACAACAGACTTGTCACAATATCCCACTGGAGACAGAACAGAAGATGAACATAGCTCATGGCAAGTTGTGAGGAAAAGGTCTAGGAGACTTGCATACTGGCCGTCAGTATCGAGAACACGGGTGGGTTTGCGAACAATCTGAGTGAGGTCATAAGCAATGAAGAAATCGTGACAGAACCTTCCCTCATCAGGTCTTGTTTGAGTGGGTTAACCATTCCACATTGTGAACATTGAAACTTTTACAGGCGTGAATGCTAGCTGAAGGATGAGCAGATATGATGTGGTCAATTTTCTCAGATATGCTCTTAAAGATAGTAACTCTGCTCTTGTGAGGGCGATAGAGGGCAAATATAAATGTAGTCGTGTACGCAAGTGTAACTCAGAAGCACATATAGAGAAATGTAGGGTCTTCTCTGGAGATGTATCTACCACATGGAAAGCCATCGTTTATGCAGACACATATTCCATGGCCATGGCGATCTTGGGGGCCAGATTTGGATGTTGTTCGAGTATCCTTTAATTCCAAACTCTTCTAGGGAAATAGTTGGTCCAATACCAGTTTCGATCAGGAATAATAAGTCTGGTTTAGTCTCCTGTAACTGGGTTTCAACCTCTGGAAGGTTGGAACGTAGACCCCTGATGTTGGAGAAGGAGATATGGTAATGGGGATCTACGTTGGAAGTTGAAGGTCTGGCTCTAAACGTGTGTGTGTTTTTTTTCTGGAAACTTTTCATCATGTTTTTTTTTGGGGGGGGGGTTGTGGAATAGGTCGACAGACTTGCTGAGAGCAGGGCAGAGAGGGAAAGTAAGAGAAAAAAAACGATATTTTTGTAGCACATGATAAGGTAAAGCCGTAACAATTACCCACTAGTATGGCATCGAGAGGCCCCTCCAGAAGCTACTGCATGGTCCAGAATCCATTCACCAAATGGCAATATAGCAGCCCAGTACTTTGCACCTGCTGATATGTCAACCTCCTTAGTGGTTAATCCAAGGTTCAGGTCACTGATTATCAGGCGGATAATGTCAGCCCCGATAAAACGTTTACATCCAACACCCTTACTAGTGACACGGCCACAAGGATAGTCATGGAAAAAGAAAATTTCCGATATCTCTAGCGAGTGTTCACGCAAAATACTGCAACCCTACAATACAGCTTTTTTTATCCCTTTGTCAGAAAAATCACTCATCAAAAATGAGGACCGAACAAAACTTTGAGAAACTATTCGCAACGCGCGAGTCGTTTCAATGCGTTCAAAATACTAATATTTTATTCTGCACATACAAAGAAAATATTAAACATGAAAAGTCTTTAAATGACATAGAGAAAGGGAAAGTAAAAAAGGGATATGATCATTGGTATCCGAATACAGAATTAATCATTGAAAAAGATGAGGATCCATATTGTAAGAATGGTGTAGATTAGGTAAAACGCAAAAGTTTCTAGTAATATATATCCAAGGCGAAAAAGGCTGCAGTTATATGCGAAAATTAATTTGTTTTCTTATTCGTAATTTTATAATGCAGAAGTATGTTCTTTTGTATAAAATTTCAAAATTAAAATGATCAGTTTGAAGTTCAATTCATCCAAAGATAATACTAAAATATAAAATAAAACATACAATGTTTATATATTTATAATTTGGATTGGATATATATATATTTATAATTTGGATTGAATAAATATGTATTTATAATTTGGATTAGATATATATATTTATAATTTGGATTGGATATATACATTTATAATTTGGATTGGATATATATATTAATAATTTGGATTGGATATATATATTTATAATTTGGATTGGATATATATATTTATAATTTGGATTGGATATATATATTTATAATTTGGATTGGAGATATATATTTATAATTTGGATTGGAGATATATATTTATAATTTGGATTGGAGATATATATATATATATATATATATATATATATATATATATATATATAATTTTGATTTGAGATATATATATAATTTGGATTGGATACATATATATATATATATATATATATATATATTTATAATTTGGATTGGATATATATATATATATATATAAAATTTGGATTAGATATATATATAAAATTTGGATTGGATATATATAGAATTTGGATTGGATATATATTTTTAATTTGGATTAGATATATAGATTTTTAATTTGGATTAGATATATATATATATATATTTATGATTTGGATTGGATATATATATATTTATTATTTGGATTGAATATATATATTATGATTTGGATTGAATATATATA
>NC_136526.1:61823822-61828822 GCF_053919585.1 Euprymna scolopes
TATATATATATATATATATATTTATATAATTTGGATATATAAAAATTTATAATTTGAGTTGGATATAGATATTTAAAATTTGGATAAGATATATATATTTATGATTTGGATTAGATATATATATTTATATTTGGATTTAATATATATATATATTTATGATTTGGATTGTATATACATATATATATATATATATATATATATATATATATATATATATACATATATATATAATTTGGATATATAAATATTTATAATTCGGATTGGATATATATATTCATAATTTAGATTGTATATATTTATATCCATAATTTTGATTGTATATATATATATTTATGTTTGGATTGGATATATATGTTTATAATTTTGATTGGATATATACATATTTTTAATTTGGATTGGATATATATATATATATATTTATAATTTTGATTGGAAATATATATTTATAATTTTGATTGGATATATATATATATTAATAATTTGGATTGGATATATATATATTTATAATTTTGTTTGGATATATATATATTTATAATTTTGTTTGGATATATATATATATATATATATATATATATATATATATAATTTGGATTGGATATATATATATAATTTGGATTGGATGTATATATATATATATATATATATATATACATCCAATCCAAATTATATTAATTAATAATAATATATATAATAATAATAATATATATAATTAATATTAATTAAATTGTGTGTGTATATTTATAATTTGGATATGATATATATTATAATTTGGATTGAATATATATATATATATATATTTACAATTCGGATTGGATATATATATTTATAATTTGGATTGGACACACACACACACACATATATATATATATATATATATATATATATATATATATATATAATTTGGATTGGATATATATATTTATGATTTTGATTGGATATATATGTATATATTAATGATTTGGATTGAATACATATATTTATAATTTGGAATGGATATATATATATATTTTTATAATTTGAATTGGATATATATATATAGATATATTTTTATAATTTGAATTGGATATATATATATATACATGTATATATATACATATATATATATATATATATATTTATAATTTGGATTAGATATATATATGTATAATTTGGATTGAATATATATATTTATAATTTGGATTGGATGTATATATTTGCAATTTGGCTTGAATATATATATTAAAAATTAGGTTTGAATATATATATTAAAAATTTGGTTTGGATATATATATTTGTAATTGGACTGAATATATATTAATAATTTGGATTGGATATACATATATATTTATAATTTGGATTGGATATACATATATATTTATAATTTGGATTGGATATACATATATATTTATAATTTGGATTGGATATACATATATATTTATAATTTGGATTGGATATATATATATTTATAATTTGGATTGGATATACATATATATTTATAATTTGGATTGGATATATATATATTTATAATTTTGATTGGATATATATATATTTATAATTAAGATTTATATATATATATATATATATATATATATATATATATATATATATATGTATGTATATATAATTTAGATATATAAAAATTTATAATTTGGGTTGGATATAGATATTTAAAATTTGGATAAGATATATATATATTTATGATTTGGATTATATATATATATTTATGATTTGGTGTGTATATATATATATATACATATAGATATATATAATTTGGATATATAAATATTTATAATTTGGATTGGATATATATATATTTATAATTTTGATTGGATATATATATTTATAATTTGGATTGGATATATATATTTATAATTTGGATTGGATATATATATCTTTATAATTCGGATTGGATATATATATCTTTATAATTCGGATTGGATATATTATATATTGGATATATATATATATACATGTATATATATACATATATATATATATACATATATATATATACATATATATATACATACATATATATATATATACATATATATATACATATATATATATATACATATATATATATACATATATATATATACATATATATATATACATATATATATATACATATATATATATATACATATATATATATACATATATATATATACATATATATATATACATATATATATATACATATATATATATATACATATATATATATACATATATATATACATATATATATATACATATATATATACATATATATATATATACATATATATATATACATATATATATACATACATATATATATATATACATATATATATATACATATATATATATACATACATATATATATATATATACATATATATATACATATATATATATACATATATATATATACATATATATATATACATATATATATATATACATATATATATACATATATATATATACATATATATACATATATATACATATATATACATATATATATATATATATATATATATATATATATTTAAATAAGGGAGTAGTCACCAACAATGTGTATTTTTCAACATTATTTTATTATTCCGTGTCTTGGTTTTTCATTGAGGATTATGTTTGAATCATTGTAATGAAGTTTTTAAGTCATTGAAATCGTTTACGCGCGTTTCAGACGGTCTGTGATGCGTCCTCGTCAAAAATTATTTTCAAATGTGTGAAAATGGCGATTTTTGTAGTTAATTTTAAGTTTTTCCAAGGACTGGAGGCTTGTAAGTGTTTATTATTCATTTGTATGCTGAATTTTTATTGTTTTTTTTATTTTTTTTTATTTCTTTTTCTGGCTTGTCCAGGGAGACATTGACCTCGCTGTAGTCGCTATCTCTTTCTGCTAATGTTCTTGTCTTTTCCTTTTGAGTGGGGTAGTGTGTGTGTGTGTGTGTGTGTGTGTGTGTGTGTGTGTGTGTGTGCGTGCGTGTGTGTTTATGCGTGTGTGTGTGTGCGCGTATGTGTTTGCTTTTATTGGTTTGGGAATGTGTATATTGTTTTATAGTATTTTGGGGTTATTTGCTTCCTTAGGAAGTCAGCTGTGGTCCGAGGTCGTTACTAATGTGTATGTGTTGGGAGGGGCGACTGGCTCTTCTGAAGTAAGGGTAGGGGTGCTTTCATTCTATTTTGATATTTATTTTTTGGATTCTTGGATTTTAGTATTGTGATTTTTCGTTTTAATCTTATATTATGTTTGTTTAGAAAGAGGGGTGTACTTAAAATAGGGGATTTTTTAATGTTTCTATTTCTTTGTCTCCCCATGTGGGTATGGCCAGACCCAGGATCGGTTCCTAGTGTGGGGAAGATTTTGTTCCCCAGAGGAGGTGTAGGTATGGGAGGGGATGATAGAAGGGATGATAGTCGTTTCAGTCATGAGAGGGTTCTCCTCCCCTGACTGAGGAGGGAGCGAGGTGTTGGAACAGATATTATACTACGGTTCTAGGTGTATCCTAGTGTTGTTGGTTTCGAGGTTAAGTAGGGTTGGTATTGTTCAGTGTGTTGTATTAGAGATAGGGGTGTTATGTCTGTGTGTGGTTGTATGCGCGCACGTGTGTGTGTTTTAATGTGTCGGTTCTGATTAATGTGTGGGTGTGTATATGTGTATGTGTATGGGTGTGCATGCGAGTGTACCTTGCATTTCATGTTTTTGTGTGATGGTATTAGGTTCTGTTCAGTTCAGGGGTGAATCTGGTGATGAAGTTTTTTTCCTGTGTAAGTAAATAAAAATAATTGTCTGTTTGGAAGATTGGCATTATTTTGAAGCTGTTTCCACTGCATGTGTGTACGTGTTTTGAAACATAGAGGTGTCTGTTATCTGCAATTTTGATGTTGCTCTTATGTAAGGCCACTCTATTGCTGAAATTTTTGGTGGCGCCTATGTAGGATTTGTTGCATGTTGTGCATCTTAGTGCATATATTACATTTCTGGAGGTGCAATTTAGATCCTTTTTTATTTTGAATGTTTGTGCTGGGTTTTTGAATGTGTATGTGTTACCTTCTATTATTATGTCACATACTCCACATCGCGGTTTGTTGCATTTTGTAACTCCTTTTGTAATATGTGGGACGGGTTTTGAGGAAGTTAGGATGTGTTTTAAGTTTTTGGGTTGGCGTTTGCTTTTTATTACAAACTAAACAACATACTTAAAACAACAAAAATAATAAAAAGCAAACGACAACCCATAAATAAAAAAGCAATAAAAATTCAGCATACAAATGAATAATAAACACTTACAAGCTTCCACCCCTTGGAAAACTTAAAATTAACTACAAAAATCGCCATTTTTACACATTTGAAAATAATTTCTGACGGGGACGCATCACAGACCGTCTGAAACGCGCGTAAACGATTTCAATGACTTAAAAACATTATTGCAATGATCCAAACATAATCCTCAATGAAAAACCAAGACACGGAATAATAAAATAACGTTAAAAAATACACATTGTTGGTGACTACTCCCTTATTTAAATATACATCTTTCTTTCGTTGGAATTTATTAACCCATTTTATATATATATATATATATATATATATATATATATATATATATATATATATATATATATATATATATATAAGGAATGAAAAAATACCAGCGGTGGTTGACGTTATGTTTTGAGAAAAATAGAAAAACCGAATGAAATTATTAAAAAAAAATCAACGTTTCGTCCTTATTTCAGAGGACATCTTCAGGATAATTGAAATAAAAATGTAAGAAGAGAAAAAGTCATAGATCGTGCGAAAAAGACAGTTTTTGAATCCTACCCATGTCGGGAAGGACAAACATATGTGTGCGTATGGGAAGGTTGGGTTATTCGATGTCTATATATACACTTTTAAAAATGCGTTAAAATAAATATGTACATTTTTTTTTCTTCTGTAAACTCATTCATTTTGTTGAAATATTTAAGGAAAAACGGTTAGCCAGGATCTGTTTTGATATTTTGTTCTTTGATTATTA